>NC_044307.1:68703490-69005829 GCF_007474595.2 Lynx canadensis | reverse complement strand
TTATAATTGCTTATGAAAGATGTCATCTAACTATTTTTCCTTCACTTAATCCTGTAAAATAATTTTTAAATGATGCACCTTTTTTACATGGGTTTCGGTTAACGTCCAAAGCTTTTCATTGTAAGTTTAAATAATTGGATAAGATGTAACTTTTGATGAGTTGTAAGTATCGATACTGAAAATAAAACAAAAACTAGAGAATTTTTATGCATCCAGTAGAATCTACCATAGCCACTCAATTGTTACCATAAAAGCCTCAACAAGTACATGCCTTCATGTACTCTTCTTAACAGTAGCAAATGCAACATGGATCCTTTTTCTCCACACACCTACATTTCTACTCCACTCCCCACTTCAGTCTTATCTTAATGTAATTTATTTTATGCTTGAAAGTCTGCCATTGGCTACTCTAACATACTTCTCAGTAACAAAAATATGTATATAAATTTAAATTACAGATTTTATTTTTTCCTATTACTGTAGGCTTTATGTTTCCAAAGAAATTTCTTCTGGATTCAATTGCATTTATAATTACTCTTAATATATAATTGATTAAAACAAATAGATACAAACTTTTAAGGCCTTTTTTTAAATTTATTTATTTGAGAGAAAGAGAAAGAGAGAGAGAGAGAGAGAGACCATGATCAGGGAAGGGGAAAAGAGAGAGGGAGAGCCTCCCTGATGCAGGGCTTGATCTCACAAACCACGGAATCATGACCTGAGCCAAAACCCAGAGTTGGACACTTAACTGACTGAGCCACCCAGGTGCCCCCAAATAGATACAAATTTAACAAAAAATTTTAAGTAAATTTATATTGGCAGATATAAGATCAGATATAGGTTTTTGTGAGTACTAATGTTTATAAATACAAAATTAGGGGAATGTTTATAAATACAAAGACTTGGGGAAGAGGCCAGTTTAAATGAAGGGCCTATAGCTAAAGCTTCATTAGCTTCAGCCTCTGTTTAGATGGAGTTACTTTGGTGTTGTTCCTCTATTAGTTCGTGTACCATTACTTATTATTCATATTATGTGTTGCTAAAATGAGACGGGATTTAGGATCAATTTTATCTCTATTCTTTTCCTTAGTTTCACTTAAATGCAGAGAAAACTTGTTACGTAAAATAAGTAGATAGAAATAGATAGAGTTTTGTTATAGTAATATCTTTATTCTTTAAGTTCCTTTAGCATTATATGCTAACAATCACATCATGATCTGTCATTTTTAATGGCTTGTCAGCTGTCAACTCCATTAGGACTTGTAATGTGTTGAAAGCAAAGAATCAGAAACCACCCTGTTGCAAAAACATGTTCAGCTCAGTTCACTTGCTTTCTTAACCTCAACACTATTATTTCATGTCGTCCCTTTGTGTGATGACCGAGAGGCACTGTGCCACAGTAAGTTAGGGATGGATGAATGGGGGAGGATGCTGACCAAAGGGAAAAGGAAAGGTGTATCCTTAGGCAGACCGGTTTTAGGAGAGCATGATAGGAAAAAATGAGACCTAGAAATTGATTCTTTTTAAATTGTTTGTGTGTCTGTTTACCCCTTGGAAAGTCTTTAAATATAGCCAGGTACCTTTGCCCCAGTTTGGAAGTTACTGGTCCACAAAGCCCTATGCCATCCCTGCTCCCTTCACCACATCTTTCTGTCTTCATCTTCCTTTACTCTTATCCTTGCTCTGGCCACACTGCCCTCTTTGCTGTTCTTTCAATGCTCAGAGCATTCTCTAGCCTTGAGGCCTTCTCCAAACTGCTCAGAAGTCACCTTTATAGTGAGGCCTTCCTCAGCTGTCCTATTTTAAACTACAACCTACATACGTACTCTATTCCCTATCTTCCTTCTTTTATTTTTCTCCATAACATATATAGGGGCTCAATAAATATTTGTTAAATGACTTGATTTCTATGGCCTATAAATTAGCATATCCAGGTAAGCCATGAAAGAATATTCCATGTTCTAGGATTATGCTTGGGCTGGGAAACAAGGATCATCTTAGGATGTGGCCATTTTCTACTCCTAATGAATGGTACTGCATTGCAGTGTGTCAGGAAGCAGTGTGGGAAGCATATCGGATCTTTCTGGACCGCATCCCTGACCCAGGGGAATACCAGAACTGGGTCAGCATCTGCCAGCAGGAGACCTTCTGCCTCTTTGACATTGGAAAAAATTTCAGCAACTCCCAGGAGCACCTGGATCTTCTTCAGCAGGTGAGCCTAAACGCTGTACATTTGGAACACGGCCTGGATAGCTCCCAGTCCTCCAGCCCCTGCCCCTTTTGAATTGGCTTCCTGCATAAAGATTAGTTGAAGAAATGCTTAGAGATACCTGATAAGGCCAACAAGAATTTTATTCTTGCAAAATAACATTATACAGCCTGGTTGAGGTGAAGTTAAAGGGAAAAGGGAATGAAAATAGACTTTAGCTCTTCAGTTGACATTTTTCTCCTGGTAAAATTACTTTTTATCTTTCTGCAGAGAATAAAACAGAGACACTTCCCTGAGAGGTAAGTACCCAAAATAGAATGCTGCATGCTCTTGACTTTTGAAAGATCATATAATGGAGACTGAGCTATGATATTATGTCAGCCACTGAGGTCTGTGTAGGTTATTTTGACAGAAAATTATGCATATATTGTGCTAAAGGTAAATGAGTATCTAAAGGGGAAATAGATAGGCCCTAAAGATTGAGACAGGTGTTGGCACTATGTTTGCAGATAAAACAGATTCACTACTATGTGCTAAGTATCTAAAGTGTGTTTTCACTTAGGGGATATAGAGCAATTAAAATAGTTTGATTCTGGGGTGCCTGGGTGGCTCAGTCCGTTAAGCGTCCAGCTTCGGCCCAGGTCATGATCTCACAGTTCGTGAGTTCGAGCCCCACGTGGGGCTCTGTGCTGACAGATCGGAGCCTGGAGCCTGCTTCGGATTCTGTGTCTGTGTCTCTCTCTCTGCCCCTCCCCTACTTGTGCTCCTTCTCTCTCTCTCTCTCTCTCTCTCTCTCTCTCTCTCTCAAAAATAAATAAATAAACATTTTAAAAAATAGTTTGATATTTAAATTTATGATAAACTATTAGTTACATCAGGGAAATACTAACACAATCAGAGAACAACCTGAATTTTGAAGTCTTATTTGGTATTCTGTAAAGCGTTAGTATTTCTCAAACTAAATTACTGAAGCACTCACTAAGCTATACTCTCAACAAGAACTGAATATCAAATAAGAAAATCAAAAATTTTTAAAAGGCAAGGAAAAGTACATTAGTAAAATGATTAAAGAAAAGAGACAAACTCTAAACACAAATCACATACATTTTATAACATTTAGAAATCTAAATCTGAAGATAATACTAAGAGAGACACAAATTTTGCTGTATAAATTACTGACAATTCTTTATAATGCTTTTCACATTTGTTCCTTCATTTCTATTCCCTTTGCCAACAACCTCTTCCAGGACCTTACTAATTTACACTGTGAAAAATGTCAAATCTGATCTCCCTAATGGATTTCCCTGCCTCTAACCTCTTCCCCTCTTTAACTTGCATAACGGCTGCTGGATTAATAAGTCTGAAAAATTCCTTTTCTTACACTGAGGCCTGTTCAATGACTTTCAAAAAATTCCCACATCTTCCTCTTACCCTTCTGAATATCCTCTGCCCACCGATCCCCCTCATGCTCTGTGTACAGAAAGCTGAGTGGAGAGGCTGGAATCACTGACATCACTTGCCTTGACTCCTCGTTGGGAATAGTCGGTGGGGAGCAGGAGATCAGAGGGTGAGGACAGAATGAGGTGAGTGAATTTATCACCTCCCCTCAACCACCAACCTGCAAAGTTTTCAAGGGCTATTAGCCTCCTTCAACTTCATCTCAGCTCCTGTCAGGCAGCCTTTCCACAGAGCCTTCTCTGTCTCTGTCGTGGTAACTGCTCCATCTTCTCACCCCTCCTGGGCTAGGGGTGTTTTGAGCATCCCACTGTTACCAGCCCTGGTATGGCACTTGGCCTTATGATTACTCTTATGCTCTTCCCACAACTTAGCAAGTAATCCTTTTTTTTTTTTTTTTTAATTTCTTTAATGCTTATTTTTGAGAGACAGACAGAGCATGAGCGGGGGAGGGGCAGAGAGAGAGACACAGAATCCGAAGCAGGCTCCAGGCTCTGAGCTGTCAGCACAGAGCCCGACACTGGGCTCAAACCCTGGAGTAACGAGATCATGACCTGAGCCAGAGTCGGACGCTTAACCAACTGAGAGCCACCTAGGCAGCCTGCAAGTAATCCTTTTTAAAATTTTGTTCAAATTACCCCACAATGAGTGAGCCATCTGTTTCCTGCCAGGACCTTCACGGAAACAGAGTCCAAACTAATCAATTGAGGCATTTCAACCCCTGACCTTTCCAACTTTGCCTCCATTACCTATGATCCCACTGCTGCTACCATGCCCTTCCTCACTGCATACAGACCATACCCTACTCATGCTGGATTCTGGCCCCTAGCCTTTCCCTCTTGCCCGGAAGATCCTGCCTTTTCCACATTACCTATCCAAATCCTACTCTCCTTTCAAGCTCTTAGTGGATTCCTCCATGGACCCCATGATGTCTTAACAGCCTATTTGAGCCTGCAGCAATATCTCCCTGCTTTGAATTTTGCACTGTTTTTGGCACTTACATTTTTTTAATGTTTATTTGTTTTTGAGAGAGAAAGATACAGAGTACAAGCAGGGGAGGGGCAGAGAGAGAGGGAGATGCAGAATCTGAAGCAGACTCCAGGCTCTTAACTGTCAGGACAGAGCCCGACGCAGGACTCAAACCCGTGGAACCATGAGATCATGACCTGAGCCGAAGTTAGACGCTTAACCAACTGAGCACCCAGGCACCCCTTGGCACCTACATTTTTATTTAACACTTCCTTGCTTTACTCTATTTTCCTGTACGAGTTTGAACTCCTCAAGGGCAGGGACTGTTTTATGTCTCTCCACCCACCACCACAGACCTGAGCAAAGTCCTCATGTGTTTTGTTAATTGATATGTCTACTGAGCCATTCTTTAGAAATTTTAAAAAGTTGATACCAGAAGGAATAATGTGATTGAAGTAAATCTTAGTACTAGAGTATTAACTTTGTTCACAAGACACAGAGATATTCACTCTTCTTATTTAAATATAGGATGATACTGGAGCACCTGGGTGGCTCAGTTAGTTGAGCATCTGACTCTTGGTTTCAGCTCAGATCATAATCTCACAATTTATGGGATTGAGCCCTGCATTGGGCCCTGTACTGACAGCACGGAGCCTGCTTGGGATTCTCTCTCTCCTCTCTCTTCCCCTCTCCCCACTCTCTCCCTCAAAATAAATAAACATTAAAATTTTTTTAAATAAATAAATATAGTATGATACTTACTCCTCCAATTTTCAAAAAAAGAATAAGAAAGTAAAGCAGAGGTCATCCACCCATAAGAAAAAATACAACAGAATGTACCAAGACTTGATAGAAAAACATTAAAAATTATAGGAAACAGCTACCCAAGACAGAAAGAGAAAGAAATGGAATCATCCCATCCACTCCTGCATCTACCAACATTGCTAGAGAGAATTGCTAAGGAGCAAGAGACAAACATTGTACATTAGCTACGATTACCAAGTTGTTAAGAGAGGAGGCAAGCAAGCTGTTTCTTATTTTCAACCTTTCCAGGAAGACAAAACAGAAGATTTTCTCATCTGAGTAGCCCATAAATCTGCCAGTTTCAAATTACTTTAAAATAAAAGCCAGTTGGGGTGCCTGGGTGGCGCAGTCGGTTAAGCGTCAGACTGCAGCCAGGTCACGATCTCGCGGTCCGTGAGTTTGAGCCCCGCGTCGGGCTCTGGACTGATGGCTCAGAGCCTGGAGCCTGTTTCCGATTCTGTGTCTCCCTCTCTCTCTGCCCCTCCCCCGTTCATGCTCTGTCTCTCTCTGTCCCAAAAATAAATAAACATTGAAAAAAATAAAATAAAATAAAAGCCAGTGGAAGAATCCAATGTCCCAGCTTCCCAAATTATAGCTTTTGAGTGATGGTCTAGATTGCCATTGTTGTGGCAGAATCATACCCAGTGGCAGAGGATAAGGAAATAACATCTGACACAGGGTCCTGCACAAAGTGGGCTATTGACTTGTAACTAAAGCAATAGCCAGCACTTTAATAACTATTCTTGGTTATTTTCTTTTTAACAGCAAGGTAAAACAAGGATACCAAAGTTATAATAGTAGGAAAGATCTTTCTATAAACAAGACCTATAAAGTGGAAAAAAAGGAAAATTGTCTAAATCACAAATGCTCTAATGTTTGATATGAAATCTTTATAAATATGATATCCATACAAACTATTTCTGAAGCACATAGCACAATACCAGCAGAGAAGAACAAGAATACCTAATTCCTAAACAGTCTGAATTTATATTTAGCCTGTGTGCACCAATATAGTCCTCCTTGTTTACATCTATTCTGACTGGTCAGAGCCATACCAGGCCAACAGATGGTACTTTGTATACCATCCCTATTAGCACTTTGGCAGAATTGAGTATATTAGAAATATGTAGATGGTCTCATTATCTACAGCCAATCTAGATGTCTCTATAACAGCATAGCACCTATCCATTCCCTTTGGTCTTCCCATCAACATGAGCCACAGAAAATTGAATCAGATATATTGGTCAACTATGACTACATTGTACTAACATAGACACGAGCTATTAAAACCTAATAGCTAATAGTAACAAATCTTTCAGTGAGCTTAAAAAGATATCACTACTGCTATTCCTTTCTACATAGAGTTTGCTAGAATGAGCCAACATCATATGCAGACAGCTTTATAACCATGCCCTTGGACTTGCCCTTAGATATTTTCCAGATGGCCACCGCATAGCCTGCAAAGCTACCCATAACTCTTGCAGGCAATGGTTGTGTCCAGAATAGGATTTAATATATCTGCACTATCCAGAAATCTCTCTCTTTCCTATTGCTATAACCACAAGACTTACTCTAGTAGATAAACTTAAGCATTCCCTGGATTTGCAGGTTTGAGGATCTGAGATTTTAGCAAGAATATTCAGTCATACATAGATCATGTCATGCAATTATCTTTGATGTTAAGGACACAGTATAAGCACAATGAGACTATAAAACATCAAGCCCAAAGACCAGTTTTGCCCACAATGAAAGTGCTCCCCAGAACCACATGAAAAATGCTTATGGGAAAGCCCTGGAGCCAAACATAACCATTTTCAGGGGTTGTTTGAATTTGTCTTCAATGGAAATATATTTGAAGATTACTTCTATATTGAAAAAATAGGCAAACCCAGTTTTAAAGGGTTTTCCTCTAATTTTAAGTCTATTGAGTATAAGAAAAGTAAATAAATTTCCCCTATTGACATCAAGCTCCTTTTCACCATCTCTTTTCTCTTTCCTATTGTGCTAATAGAAAAGATGAAATCTCTACAGAGAAGACATTAGGAGCACCTGGTGAAACCCCTGTGTTTTCTCCAGGTAAGCTTAGACCTCCTCATTCACCTGTTCCTGATTATCATGAAAGAGAGGGAAGGGAAAAAATTATCATGGAAGTATATTAGTTAAAAAGCAATCCTTAATTGAAGTTGACAAAATTTATAATATACTTTCTTAAAAATAACTGATATTTCTAAATAATTTAGGTTCATTGTATAAATCTTGGAAAATTTAGAAAAGAATAAAGGTAAAGTGAAATCACCCATTATCTTACAACTTGGAGACAATCATCGCCAATATTTTCAAACAAATAAATTCAAGATAAGCATCCTTTATATAGTCACAAAAAGAAAAATTAACCAGATCTCATTGGCAAACCATTTAACTGAAACGTATCTAGAATAGCACCAAACTTGGGTCCTAGATGAGAATGGAGAATTCAACTGGGACCAAAAGTATGAGTTGTTTTTTTCTCAAGAACATATTTATGTAATCTTAAATGAGTTAAGAATGCAGCTCATATCTGTAAATTCCAGAATTACAGAAAGAGTATATGAAATTTTGACTTTGTTCTTATGTAAACTTCTCCAATCTCATTCTGTGCCCGTATTTTTTTTTAATTTCCACAGATGTCTCCAGTGTCTCGCTTGGACCCTTCCCTCTCACTCTTGGTGACACATTCCTCAATGACACCATCATGCCTACAACAGTAAGAAGTTCTGAGAGTCAATCTAGCTCTTCACATGCCTGTTTTTGTTTTATTGGTAAAACAAGAAAAGAGAATGGATGAACTGGCCATTCCATATTATTAGTGCTGCATTTTTATCACGCCAAGTAAGAGTCAGTGACTTTGTTCTATTCAGTATTCTCACTTCTTCTAGGGACTGAGGGGAAAAAACAGATTGAAACCTAGAATAAGTTGAGAGGAATTATAAAAAGCAACTTAGTTATAAACTCCAGGAGGGTAGGGGCCCTTTTCTCCCCAGTACCTAACAGAACTGCATATATAGCAAGTACTCCCCAAGCATTAGAATAAATGAATGGATAAACCTATCAGTCAGTCAATCATCCAATCAGTCAAGCTCCTTCACCAAAGTGTAATCTCATGCTGACACTAAGGGTAGAAGTTTTGCTTCCAGGCATGGCCAGCATAAATGGGTCAGATAAATATCAAAATGATTGAAATCCTGCATGTTAAATGGGGAAAAGTAAATGGTATTCACAGGCAAAGAGAAGCACTGGCCACTGCTCTCTTTGTGCGAAAGGAATGCAGGAGGAGAGGATATGTTACAGAATTAATTGTTGGTTGTCAGAAAAGGGGGACATTTTTTTAAAAAAAATTTAGTGTTTTATTTATTTTTGAGACAGAGACAGAGCACCAGTGGAGGAGGGGCAGAGAGAGAGAGACATAGAATCCAAAGCAGGCACCAGGCTCAGAGCTGTCAGCACAGAGCCTGACATGGGGCTCGAACCCACAAACCATGGGATCATTACCTGAGCCAGAGTCTGATGCTCAACCAAATGAACCACCCAGGTGTCCCAGAAAAGGGGGACATTTTAAGCACTTCAAAATCTTTGAGCCAGACACTTGATGTTGAAGCCAGGAAACACTGCCCTCTTTCCCCAGGAGTGTCAGCATCATGGCAGCACACTGTGGGCAGCGAGTTCAGCAGGGGGCAGTCCAGGGGTGACACATACTTCCCTGTGGTCTGAGAAACTTTGCTGGCCCTTACCTCCCTGTGAACCTCTCTGCAAGGTCAAAGCCCAGACAGTGAGGGCAAGAAGTTCAGTCTCACCAGCTCTACATGAAAATTCAGGGATGAGAACCCTGCTGGCCTGTAGGCCAGATGGCTGCAGATTTGCTGGAACTATTGCTCTAAACAAAGAATTAAATTGTTCCATTTTTCTCCAAAATACTATTCCATGAACAGTGAAAAGTGCTGTTGAAAAAAATTATTGAGATTAAATATATTCACTATAAAATTTCAAAGACAACTCTAGTTCACTGTCTCTTTTCTCGTATTACTTATGTCTCATATTCTTCAAAATCTAATATATGTCCCCCTTTCTGCAGTAAATATCCCCTGAACATTTCATTTTATATTCATCAAATCCTCCTCTTACCTTTTTTACCACCCACATCTGTCACTCATTCTTTGGCTCAGCAAACATTTTACTAAAATCCTCTGATGTGCCAGGCATTGGGGTATGTACCAAAGATTCTAAGATGAATAAGACATGGTTCCTGCCTTCAAGAAATATATAATGCAAATAAGTACAACAAAATAGTCTTAGTGTGTACTTGAAGATGGCAGATATATAGAATGGAGCAAAATGATAAGCCAGGACAGGTTGCAAAGGATGTGACTGCTAATCATGTATATTCACAGAGAGTTTTGTGCATAAATGACCACATTATTTTTTTTACTTTGGGAGAGTTAACAAACTATGAGAATCATACTGGATTCGAGGAGATTATATGTGGGGTGACAAGATTAGCATATAAAAAGACTAGGTGGGTATGACATAGGTACTAAATGAGAAATTCAGATATTATTCACTGCTCCAAGAGATTAGAAAGAGACAAAGGTTTCTACCCTAAATAATCAGAGGAAATATTATGTTAAATGAACCATAGGGTATTAGTAAGAAGTAAAAAAATGTGTGTATGTGGTGTGTGTGTGTGTGTGTGTGTGTGTGTGTGTCCTTATGTTTTAGTACTGGAAGTGAGCATGGGGAGCAGTGAGGAAGGTCTCTCCGGTCAGGAGACTAGCGCAAGTAATGTGGTATCTCATCAACAGCTAGCAAGCTATCTGGTAGTCAGGGCAAGGAGAAATGACACAGACTAAAATTGTTTAAGCAGCAACAATTCCATTTATGACTGCACCAAAAGTAATAAGATATCTAGGGATAAAGCTAACCAAAGAGGTGAAAGATCTGTACTCTGAAAATTAAAGAATGCTGATGAAAGACATTGAAGAAGACACAAAGACATGGAAAGACATTCCATGTTCATGGATTGGAAGAACAAATATTGTTAAAATGTTGATGCTACCCAAAGCAATTTACACATTTAATGCAATCCATATCAAAATACCACAAGCATTTTTCACAGAGCTAGAACAAACAATCCTAAAATTTATATGGAACCACAAAAGACCCCAAATAGCCAAAACAATCTTGGAAAAGAAAAGCAAAGCTGGAGGCATCACGATACTGGACTTCAAGTTATATTAGAAAACTGTAGTAATCAAAACAGTATGGTACTGGCACAAAAATAAACACATGGATCAATATAAAACCCAGAAATAAACGCACAACTATATGGTCAATTAATTCTGACAAAGCAGGAAAAAATATCCAGTAGGAAAAGGACAGTCTCTTTAACAAATGGTGTTGGGAAAACTGGACAGCAATATGCAAAAAAAGAAACTGGACCACTTTCTTACACTATACACAAAAATAAATTCAAAATGGATTAAAGACCTAAATGTGAAACCTGAAACCATAAAAATCCTAGAAAAGAACACAGCTAGTAACCTCCTTGATATTCTGCATAGCAACCTTTTTCTAGATATGTCTCCTGGCACCAGGAAAACAAAAGCAGAAATAAACTACTGGGACTACATCAAAATAAAAAGCTTCTGCACAGAAAAGAAAACAATCAACAAAGCTAAAAGGTAACCTACAGAATGGGAGAAGATATTTGCAAATGACATAACTGATAAAGGGTTAGTATCCAAAATATGTAAAAAACTTACAAAACTTGACACCCAAAGAACAAATAATCCAATTAAAAATGAGAAGACATGAACAGACGTTTCTCCATAGAAGACATACAGATGGCCAACAGACATGTGAAAAGATGTTCATCATCACTTACTGTCAGGGAAATGCAAATCCAAACAACAATGAGATATCACCTCACACCTGTCAGAATGACTAAAATCAATAACACAAGAATCAACAGTATTGGTGAGGATGTGGAGAAAAATGAACAGTCGTGCACTATTGGTGGGAATATAGACTGGTGCAGCCACTTTGCAGAACAGTACAGAGTTTCCTCAAGAAGTGAAAAATAGAACTACCATACAATCCAGTAATCACACTATTGGGTATTTACCCAAAGAATACAAAAACACTAATTCAAAGGGATACATATACCCCTATATTTATAGCAGCATTATTTACAGTAGCCAAGATATGGAAGCAGCTCAAGTGTCCATCAGTTGATGAATGGATAACGATGTGGTTCAATGGCATATTACTCAGTCATAAAAAAGAATGAATCCTGCCATTTGCAACAACATGGATAGAGCTAGAGAATATAATGCTAAGTGAAATAAGCCAGTCAGAGAAAGACAAATACCATATGATTTCACATTGTGGAATTTAAGAAACAAAACAAACAAAGGGAAAAAAAGAGAGACAGAGAGAGGCAAATCAAGAAAAAGACTCTTAATTATAAAGAACAGACCGATGGTTACCAGAGGGAGGTGGGTGGGAGAATAGGTTAAATAGGTGATGGGGATTAACAAGTGCAATTGTTGTGATGAGCACAGGGTGATGTATGAATCACTATACTGTACACCTGAAACTATCATAACACTGTACGTTAACTAACTGGAATTAAAATAAAAACTAAAAAAATTTAAGACATTGTACTTGGGCCCACTCAGTAGTTGAGTTAAAAAATAAATTTTAATGAAAAACTATATATAAAATAAATAAAATTGTTCAAGCAGATTGTTATCAGATTGTGGAAAGCCTTGAATGTCAGGAAAAAGAGTTTGAATTTTCATCTCATAGGTAATAAAGTATTACTGAGGGTGCTGGCTGAGAGGTGCGGAAAATTAATCCAGTGGCTGAGGATAAATTAGAAGACTTCTCACTAATACATCTAAAGAATTTATTTAAATATCTCATGTGAACTTAAATATGCCTAGTGAAATGGTAAACTTGTAGAGGATAATGCTATAGGCCATATTTTTCTTTTAACTTTTCACAGGTCCTAACACTGTCCTACACCCATACAGATGCTTATGTGTTATTTTGATGAATGAATCAACGAAATCTTTTGGTTAAACAAACGTCAGTAGTCTGGCATCCTCCATGTGCCCTATTAAAGTTAGAGGTTGTGTGTCTGTCTACTGCCATGGAAGAGAGGGGCTTGTGATATGAAATGAGGAGAAACTACATTGGCTACCACCCACATGAGTTTTGTCCCTCATGGCATTTTCCATTGGTTGGTCTCCTCTTTCAGCTTCCATAGCTGATGTCACTAATAAAAGACTAAGTGCATTACCAAAGACATTCAATTTTCCACAGACATGTTTTTTACTCTTTTAAAAACCTTTCAGATTTCACAATCATCTAGGTACCCAATACTGAAAATCTGTCACACCCCAAGTTTGAAACTCAGCTCCAGGCTTGCTCTGTGCCCTGGGAACCTATGTGAATTCAGAACAGTGAGAGACTCCTGCTTGTTCCCAGTCCAGAGGGCAAAAAGGATGACCCCTTGGCCAAATCCAGGTCCTCAGAAGAGTATTTCTATTTTTAGCCACATGCTACCAAAGGTGGCCCAAATATGCCATTCCTTCTGAGAGATATTTCAAATCCTCTCTTGACCTGACAGTGCTCACTAACTAGCTTTAATATGAAGTTTGGGCACAAATGGTCTCATTAAACCAGTCTAGACTCTTCTCTAAAGAAGATTGTATTGGGGCGCCTGGGTGGCGCAGTCGGTTAAGCGTCCGACTTCAGCCAGGTCACGATCTCGCGGTCTGGGAGTTCGAGCCCCGCGTCGGGCTCTGGGCTGATGGCTCAGAGCCTGGAGCCTGTTTCCGATTCTGTGTCTCCCTCTCTCTCTGCCCCTCCCCCGTTCGTGCTCTGTCTCTCCCTGTCCCAAAAATAAATAAACGTTGAAAAAAAAATTTAAAAAAAATAATAAATAAATAAATAAATAAAGAAGATTGTATTAAATAATATCTCAGCATCACATAGGTTATATTGTATAATCCAGTCTTCATCAAAGAGCATTCATAGTTACACAAGAGTGTGGCACAATCTCAGTGATGCTCCAACAGTATATATGAATTATGTGTGTGTGTGCATGTGTGTAAATGTTTTCATGAAGAGCACAGAGTTCTAACATTACAGTGTCCTCAAGGATTCTAAATAGTTAACTTATTGGAGCTTTGATACTTTGTCCCTCAATGAAATTCAGAGAACACTTCTAGTTAATAAGATTTTAATTCTAAAAGTACTTGAGGGGCACCTGGGTGACTCAGTCAGTTAAGTGTCTTACTTCAGCTCAGGTCATGATCTCATGGTTCATGAGTTCAAGCCCCGCATTGGGCTCTGTTGTGACAGCTCAGAATCTGGAACCTGCTTGGGATTCTTTAATATGAAGTTTAGGCACGAATGGTCTAATGCTCTCTCTGCCCCACCCCGACTCGTGCTATGTCTTTCTCTGTCTCTCAAAAATAAATAAACGCTAAAAAAAATTTTAAAGCACTTGAGCCTTCATTACTTTTTGAGACAATATCAATATATATTATATAGTATTACCATATACTTATAGTTTATATTAATAGAAGACCTTTTATTTTCTAACTCAGGAAAGAAAAATAGAATCCACTAAGGTATACAAAGGCCCACTGGAGCAGAAGGTGGAATTGAGCATCACTCTAGCAAACCAGAGGTTCACAGCAGAGCTCGCTGACTCCCAGTCCCCACATTATCAGGAGCTGGCGGCCAAGTCTCAACTCCAGGTAAGTGAACCCACCCCACATAACCACAGCCCAAGTCATGACTCAGAATCTGGGAGCCAACAGGACCTAAACCCTTCGAACTAATAGTTCCAACTTCTTGTGACCAGGCATTCATTTTCAACCAAAACTGCTTTCATTTTAATCAAAAACTGCAATGGGTCCCAAAATGTTAGGGCAAATTCATCTCTAGAAAAGTTTTCTATTCTAGCTTCTTTTTTTTTTTAATTTTTTTTTTCCCTTAATGTTTATTTATTTTTGAGCGAGAAAAAAAGAGACAGAGTACAAGCAGGGAAGGGGCACAGAGAGAGGGATACACGGGATCTGAAGTAGGCTTCAGGCTCCGAGCTGTCAACACAAAGCCTGAAGCAAGGCACAAACTCATGAACAGCGAGATCGTGGCCTGGGCCAAAACTAAGAGTTGGATGCTTAACTGACTGAGCCACCCAGGAGCTCCTCCAGCTTCTCTATCTTAAAAGTCATTTACATTTAGGTTTTCTTTTTAAATATTAGTAGGTCTTTAAACGTTCTTTAACAGAGAGCCACTACACAGGTATTCTATACATCTAAAATGTTCATGTAAGCACCAACTAGGGAACATGCTGGGTTGAAATATGAATTTTAATTCATATTTGTCTTACATGATATATATCCACTTTTGCAGTTTGATGTAATTCAATGACATGACACTCTTCGTGGGTGATAAGTGTAAGGCAGTAATGTTGTCCATGTCATCCACTAAACTTCGGAGCTGTTCCAAGATATCTCTTCCATCTTGGACTCTCATCATATCTGCCTGCCTCTTCATTTCCTGCAGGATGAATCTAAGCTACTCTGCTGACCGTGGCATTTATACGCCATGATAAAAGCCTTGCCTTCCTTTCCAGCCTCATCTTCCCATCCTTCCCATCCCCCTCCTTTGCACTCTACAGAAATACAAACTGCTTACAAATCTTTTCTCACCTTTAGCCTTTCTCTGTGTTGTCTCATCTGTCTGGAATGTCCTTTCCCTGAGTTTCATTTTACAAAACTTCATCAAGGAAAGTTCTGTCTCAAACCATTCTGGATTCAGTCAGTGCCTCTCCTCTGAGCTAAAACACGGTGCCCACTGTTGCCACAACATTTATCACCCTGTCTTGAGATTGTTTCTTTACACATCTATGGCCTTTGTTGTCTCTGTTTCTCCCTCTTCACCTGCCACCCTCACTATCTTCAGGCTCTGAGTGTCCCCTTGAGGGCAGGAACTGTTTCTTTCATCTCTGAAGACTTAACCTCCTAATACAGAGCTTGGGATGCAGTTAACTACTCAGTGACCGTAGAAATGCAACTGAAAATAGAAGCATTCATAAGAAAACATAACCATGAACTTCATTTGTGGAGAGCCTGGGTGCCCAAGCATCTCACTCAGCATGGCCAGGGAACCGACAGGCCCCTACTTGTCATACTTGGAGAATTCAGTGCTTACCTCCTCTCAACTGGAGAGAAGATAAATAGGCAAAAATATTAAACCTCCAACTTCCTCCTGCATCAGCGTTCAGTCAATAAAATGTAAAGAATCATTTCTACAAACTTCAAAGAGAAAGCATCAGCATGGGGTGTTTATGAACCACAGAAGTACTTAGACACGGATTATTAGATAGAATGAATTAAAGAATAGTCTGTTAACTTTCTATTTGTTCTTGAAATATTCTCTTCAGAAAATCTTTAGTATAGTCGGAGTATCTTCAAAATCAGATAGTTGGCCAAGATTCCAATTCAGACAGCCTGGCACCAGAACCCCTACTCTTAACCATTATGCAGTACTTCCTATTTTTCCCAAATAAATATTTATGGGACAGGGATTTTTGTATCATCATCAAATTAGCATGCCCATTCTAGACTCTGAAAAACTTATTAGCCAAATAAGAGTATGTCTTGCTGGGTCTTGTTCCAGAGACCCATCACATCAGTCCTGCGGGTCCCTCTGCACGGTCACTGGCTTCTCTGAGATGGAGCCCCTCTGTTTAGAGCATCTGTTCCCTTTCCAGGCTTCTGAGCAGTCCAGACCACCCAGCAGCTTGCCAACAGATAACCAACCCACTCCACCACCGCCCATACTTGCATTAGCAGAGCCATTCAGGCCTAATCAGGAATTAATGGACAGTGCTTTGAAGTAATTTAATTTCCACAATAAACCTAATGAGCAATTTAATACAAATGTCAAAAGGAATGCTTAGCTGTTGTCTGAATGCTTTCTCCTGTGCAAACGCTCATGAGAACTCAATACGGCTGCCTTTTTATAGCCCCTTGAACATACATTCCAGCAGAATCAGGGAGGCCCCTGTGCATTTAGTATTATTAATAAGGTTAACTGGGCACTTAATTAGCAATTTAATGGTTAGCACTCCGTAATTGGAGGGTCCCCAGAAGATTATTTGGCAGAATTAACTGAAGGCCTTTGTCATCTCCTCCCTAGATGCCTTCTGCACCCTCCTAAGCAGAGCTAAGTCTTAATCGATCACAGACAGGTTCACAAAGAGGGCATGAACAACAAAATTCCTCTCTGCTGGAGCCAGTGCTGTGGAGCACTCTTGGAGGGGAGGACGGCTCTCCTTGGAGATGTTCCCCACTGCCCATGCTGCAGCTGTGGGCTTCTATGGGAGCAGTTCTGTTTTGATTGACTGTTTTCATCCATACAACAGCGCCTCTGGTATGCTGGACACGAAAGAAGGACAAGTCAGGGTCTGAATCTTCCACTCCAGAAACTGCTGCTCACACTTAAACATCTAGTCTAAGGTGTTGTTACTGGAATGGCATGACAACTGCCTTGGGGACCCAAAGCTATTTGCCACAGAAAGCCAGAGCAGACCTGAGGCACGTACACAGCTCTTTCCTACCTGTCTCGGTAACAAAGACCATCTCCTCAGACCTAAACTCCTAGTTCTCCTCTGTTATGCCTGTGGTGGGGGTGGTCATGGAGGCACGGAAGCTAAGTACTCAGCATCCCTGCCCTTGACCCCTACAGGGACCCTCATCTTGTCCTTTCCCCTCACTGGGTCTTTCAAAAACAACTGACTGAAGTCTTGCTCTGCCCCCGTCAGGCTCCAAGTTATGTGGCTACTGAGGAAGTAAAAGAAAATTGGACTACCAAGGAGCTAGTAATCCAGTAGAAGATGTAGAGACTAAGTTAATCAAAAATACAATATCATCAACTCTTTGCCCACTGTGTGTCAGGCATTTATTAGTTATTCCTTATAGGAGCCTTATAATATAGGTATTGTTATCCTTTTTGGACTAAGGAGATAGTATTCAGAGAGATGAGGCAATAAACTCAAGGTCTTACAGCTAGAAAGGAACAGAACCAATATTTAAACTCAGGCCTACACAGCTACCTCAGCACCCAAAACCTAGGCTACCTTCATCGCTGCAGTTACTATATACTGAGGGAATGAAAACTAATCTTAATATTGGTGTAAGAAAATATGATTTAGCTGGTAAATCAGTCTGCTGGAAAAAGAAATCTATGACACATTTCAAAGGCCAATGTAAGTGATTTGGGGATTATCTGTGCATCACTGCCCTAGTCCTTGGCATAGATAATATAGAATCAGCAGTAATTTTAGATACAGTGACAATGCAGCAGCATGTTGATGAGTTTAGAGAATGAAGAGATCCACTCAAGTCCATTAAACAAAACTTGCTGAGTCCCTGCTATGTGGATAACGGCCTGCTAAGTACTGGGAGGGAGGGAGATGAAGATGAATCAGACACAGTCCCTGAGCCCAAGGAGCATAATCTCAGTGAAGGAGCCATTGTGCAGCTCATAGACTGTTTTATGGGATATACTGTAACAAGTTCTAGAGCAGTAGGGAGAAGAAATCATTGAGCCTGACTTTAGGGCTCTACAAATTCTCGACAGAGAGTATGCTTGAGCTGGCTTTGAAATATGGCGGTATGGGCAGTCAAGGAGCAGAAGATAGAAGTTGCATCTTGGGCTAAAAGGGGGAAAAGTCATAGAGGTCTGGAGGAAGTACATGTTGTAATTTGAGGAGAGATAGGTGTTAGTTTAGTGTCCCGAGAGGACACAATATTGGCCAAGAGGGTAATGATGACAGGAAGGGCAAATGATAAAGTGCTTGGGGAATGGAAGGTTAGAATGCGCAGGACCTTAAATGCCATTCTAAAGGAACTTATTCAATTGGCAGTGCAGCCCATCAAGGGATTTTTAGTGAAGAACAACAGATATGGAATGATTACCTTGGAAATAAAAATGTGGTCAAGGAGACATCTCTATTCCTCCTGCCCTAGCATATCCCCTCCCCCCGCCAAAAAAAAAAAAAAATTCTGCTGTCTTTCCTCACACACCCCTAGAAAACCATTTCAGCAATATAAAAAGGGAGATAGGGAAGGTATGCCTGCCATGAGAATAAGAATGTGATGGAAACAAAATGTATATGGGGTTCAAACTACCAGGAGTTAATGAATGGATGTGATGGGCACAGAGAGAAGGTATTAGGGTTGCTGGGTCTTCTGGCATGGAAGACGATAGGTGTTTATGAACCTGACTGGGATAGAGAGCGCTGAAGGAAAGGCGGATTTGGAAGGAAGAGAATAACTCTGGTTTGGATGTATTTAGTAGTGGCAAAGTTGGGATATTCACATGTAGAACTCAAAGCTATGTCTCAGGTGATCAGTGAAGCTATGGCAGAAAATGAGATCCCCAAGGGGGGGGGCAGAGGGGAGTGGGCACAGGGAAGGGAAGGTGGTGCCAGGTTCCTGCTCACCTCCTCAGCCTCACTTTCACCCTGCTCTCCCTTCCAAGCTTCGCTACTAATACTATCCCTTTCTCTTGGTCTCTCTTGCCTCCCAGTCCGTGCGGGAGTAAGCTGGACAGAGCAGTGCCTGTCTATGTGGCAATGTGTCCCCAGAGCCTAGCACAGTGCCTGCAGTCAAACTTACTGAATAAGTGGGAGGGTGAGATAAGGAGGCTAAGCATCTTTATATTTAAAGTAGAGAGTGCAGACGAGACTAAGATGGAGTAAAGAAGACTGAGAAAGTGGTCCTTGAGATAGAAGAAGAACCAGAAAATAAGCAGGCACAGCATGGAAGAGAAATGGAAAATGCCACTGGATTTGGAGAGAGCCAAGAGACAACAGCCTGGAGAAAATCCTCCCCACTGGGTGAATCCAGAGGCAGAAGCCAGACTGTAGTGGGTCAGGAATAACTGAATATAGCAATTATAAAATATTCCTATAATATGCTTCATTAGCAAGGTCAAACTAATTAAGAAAATTTATTATAAAGTCCACAGAAATCTACCAGTGAATCTAACCTATTAGAGTCTGCCTGTACCAGTTTATTTAGATATAGCAGCCATTTTGACTTTAGTAACCTCTTTAACATATTTTCCAAATCATATAATTCAACCCAGAAAATATTATAGTTATTCTTTGTGTATAAATAAAAATACTGTAGCCAAAAAAGTTTCTTCCAAGTGCCACCTTAAAGTTTTTTCATATTTTATATAAAGTAACCATGAAAGCAGATCAGAACTACCCAATTGCAGCTTTTAAATAAATAGCAAAACACTTTCCTCTGGGTTTCAGAAATTACCAAGAACAAAGCGTTTGGCCTCAATCGTTGCTTCAATTTTCCATTTTCATTTATTCCCCCTAACTCATCAGAAGTGTTGAGACTTTTTCAGTTAGGTAACATCTGACCTGGTACAGCCAGAGCGTTTCATAAATTTCTTTCTTTCTGCAGATGCAAAAGGTATTTAAGAAATTTCCAGGATTCAAAGAAATCCATGTGCTAGGATTTAGGTAAGTAAGAGGATCGGACTCTTCTCAATTTTTAAATTACTTTTTCCCTATCCTCTTTTAAAAGCAGTGTCATGAGGAATATAAGGTTCTTCTCCCCCCAGTTGTTTAGCCCTGTCGAATCCTGAAAACTGAATACATTTCAGATAAAGGAATTGTCTAATTAGAACATGACTCTAGGTGATTTTTTAAGGGGGTAACACAAGAGCTGTGTTCCTTCCTTCCTCCCTCGGGAGCCAGAAACACTGCTCTCTGCAGAGAGCTCATCTGCTGTCCTTGGCAATGTCATTAACGAACCTCTTAGGAAAACACCTCAGTAGAGACAGGTCAAAATAAGTAGCAATTAGTTACCTTGGTGTCTGATTTCCTGGTTCCCTATCGAATGTTAAATATCATCATCGTTTAAACAAATCAGGCTGACCCTATGGAATCAGGTGAAACTAATAAAAAGAAGTATCTGTGAGGGGTAAGGGAGTTGAAGGAACAGGGTAGAAAGGGACAGAAGTGGAAGCAAGACTTCCCAGAATATACCTTTTTTTTAATGTTTTTTTTTTTTTTTTGAAAGATAGAGTGTGAGCATGAGAGAGGCAGAGAGAGAGGGAGGCACAGAATCCGAAGCAGGCTCCAGGCTCTGAGCTGTCAGCACAGAGCCCAACGAGAGGATCAAGTTCATGAGCATGAGATCATGACCTGAGCTAAAGTCGGACCCTTAACCAACTGAGCCACCCAGGTGCCCCCCCCACCAGAATATACTTTTATTATCATTTTGACATCTAAACTGTAGTAATGCATTACCACACAAAAATTTCTAAATTACAATTTTCTTTTGTTTTTTTTTATTTTTAAAACAAAATTTTTAATGTTTATTTATTTTTGAGTGGGGAGGGGGAGAGAGAGGGAAACACAGAATCTGAAGCAGTTTCCAGGCCCTGAGCTGTCAGCACAGAGCCTGATGCAGGGCTCGAACCCACAAACCATGAGATCATGACCTGATCCAAAGTCAGACATTCAATTGGCTGAGCCACCCAGGTGCCCCACTAAATTACAATTTTATTTTTAAAAATTTTTTTTATTTTTTCTAAATTACAATTTTAAATAAAGTAAATGAAATTGAAAAATAGTGCCATGCAGGGTTCAGTTATGTTCCCACAGCTTTCCCACAAGCATGCCTATATCCATTAGCATCTCAACACTCTAATCGAGGTGGGTTCATGATTTTTGACAAGAAGCTTAGCATCCTTTTTCCTTTTTTTAAATGTTTATTTATTTTTGAGAGAGAGAGAGAGAGAGCATGCAAGCAGGGAGGGGCAGAGAGAGAGAGAGACAGAGAGAATCCCAAGGAGGCTCCGTACTGCCAGCACAGAGTCCCACATCATGCTCTATTCCATGAACCGCAAGATCATGACCTGAGCCAAAATCAAGAGTCAGAAGCTTAATCCACTGAGCTACTCAGGTGACCCACATCTTCTGTCTAAGTTCTCATTCAAAACATCTACCGATGGGGCCATAATAGGACATATTTTTGAATGGCCGCAGGGTATATGTGAGCCCTGGCATGACAGAATGAGATTCCCCACACCAAGGGGGATTTGTAAAGTGGGTAGAGAAGGCTTCCCCCAAAGTACTTCCTGGCGCCTTCACCATCTGTTGTGTTAAAGCTGTAAGTTGCCCAGAGCAAGTCTACAGACCCACAAAGAATAGCTTCCAGGCGAGCTCTACAGGTGTATTTCTCTCAAAGATATCAGGCCCCTCTGATTTGTGTGACTCCAGAGAAAGAAAATATTGAAAAGTGAAAGTTATAAAAGATGAAACCCTTAATATGTACCAAAGCAGACTCATTTTTCCTTATTTCAAGATGCTGCTCCACAATATTCCATGTGAAATCAGATGGATTAGAGGGAAATAAAAGGTGATAGTGGAATATTCTGCATAGATGGCAAAGTCTTCTGGACAAACCACTGCAGCTAAAAAGCAGATGTTGCATTTAAAGCTGAGGGAAATGATAGGAAGAGTCCTTCCAAGTGGACATTATGCCCTCCTTTCAAATAAATGAAAACCTAATAATGAAAAAAAATCTATTTTAGAAGAAAATGAAAGTATTAAGGATGATGAAATTTTGCAAGATAAAGATTTTAAAGATATATCTACTGAAGCTGCATCTTTCCCATGTGTTTATCTCTGTAAGAATTTATTCTTATTTCTGCCAAAGATGTTTATGAAATAAATTTGATCATATATTCCCAATGCTCTCCATTATGGAATGAATATTTAGTCTCCCAGAAAACAGTTGGACCCTGAATAGTATAAAAGATATGCTTATAAGTATGGCAAGCTTTTAATCATAACTAACAATGCTCAGAATATTGTAAAGTAAACTTAGAATGAAGGAAATTGCTTCCTCATGGAGCCAGATCCCCTAAAACACTATGAGTCTCCTGGTACTGTCTTTATTTAGTTCGTTTGTACAAAACCTGATCTATAATTTCCTAAGTACATTTTTTATCAGTGACCTCATTTATTTCTCCCAGACACAACTGGGAAGTTATGAGGATGTCTATGATTAACACAATTCTAAGGATGCACAGAAAAAGATCAACTTTAAATATTGCTTTATCTTGGGGCACCTGGGTGGCTCAGTCGGTTGAGCGACCGACTTCGGTTCAGGTCATGATCTCACGGTTGGTGGTTTCCAGCCCCGCGTCAGGCACTGTGCTGACAACTTAGAGCCTGAAGCCTACTTTGGATTCTGTGTCTCCCTCTCTCTCTGCCCCTACCCTGCTCATGCTGTGTCTCTCTCTCTGTCTTTCAAAAATAATAAATAAAAATGTTAAAAATTTTTAAATATTGCTTTATCTTTTAAAGCAATATGGAAAACTATTAACAACCACTTAATCTAGTCAGAGGGTAGAATCTTTCAAAGGCTAGTTCACAGTTGTCCACAGCAACTTTATTTGTATTAGCAACAGTAGGAAATAACCCAAATATCCATGAACAGAGCAATAGATACACAAATTGTGGAATATTATTACCACAGACTACTACTCAAAAGAGGAAGCAACTATTAGAATATACAACAATATGGTTTCATCTCAGAATAAGTATGTTGAGTGAAAGAATACAGAGAAAAATAAATATATTATGATTCCATTTCTGTGTGACTCTAGAACATGCAAACTAATCTATAATGACAAAACAGATCAGTAGTTGCTTGGGGAGGGTGAGGCAGAAAAGATGGAGGGAAGGATTTCAGAGGGGCATGAGTAAACCTTTGGGAGGAATTAATTTGATTGTGGTAATGGTTTCACAGGTGTATAATATCAAACTTACCAAATTGTACACCATCAACATGTGCACTTTGTTTTGTGACAATTACATTTCAGTGCAATTTTTTTTTTAAAAAAATGAGCAGAACTAGGTGTTTGGCCCAGGGAGCCCTACTTCTCCAAACTACAAGCCACTGCTGAAAGGAAGCAAGAGGCAGGCCCCACAGAGCAGCCCTAGTTAGAGAGTCATGGATCCTCCTCTGCTTGCACAGAAGGAAAATCATAGCAAAGTCTCTTTCAGTCATTTTACCAAGGGACAAAAGTTCAATGAATTCATACCCCAGGCAGAAAGAGCAGCAACACAAATCCCTTCATATGTAGAGAATGTCCTTGTCAACAAATTTCACCTGAAAGGTAAAATGAGAAAACTGAATATAGCTTCTAAACTAAATTCATATATACGTCCAGAGGAGTCCTAAATATATTTGTCAGTTTGATGACCAAAGTTTGATGAGTAGGCAGTGGTATGGCCAGTGTGCCCAGACTTGAAATCAAGCAGGATAGGGTTTGAATCTCAGCTCTGCCACCTGCCAACTTTCCCTTTCTGTGTGTGTTCCTTGTTCTGTAAAATGGGGATTGTGTTGTTGAAAAAATTAAATGAGGATGCATATACACTGCCTGGTACAGACCACCCACTCAGTAAACAGGTGTTTATTTCTCTTGCAACCTGTTCCATGATGAATTGTACCACTCCCTCAAGGCTTACTGATTAAAACAATTTGAAAAACAATCAGTCAACAAAACACCAGTTCCAGTGTCCAGTCTCAGATAAATTACCTTCAGGATTAAATAAATCATTTAATGTTATTCACAGGGTGAGAAATCCATTTATAAAATACTTTCCAAAAAAACTTCCTGGCACCAGCACTACCCAAAATGTAAGACACATTGGATATATTTGCAGCCTCTTTGGGAAGAATATGAAGAAATCAAAGAGTTTACAAAGAAGACCAAAAGTACATACAGCCTATGAACTAAGGCTGAAATCTTAATCAGAAACATCATATAATGGTGTTTACTTCCTGAGATTTATGTGGCTCTCACAATTCCATCCAAATTCTGATGGCAGTTTAATGTGTTTCCTTCAACACATTCCTGGGCAAACATGGAACACAATAGAAAGAAATCTCTCTCCCTCTCTCTCTCTCCCCTCCCCCGATATATGAAATGATTAATTGAATACCTTAATAAATTTCATAAAAATTCTTTCTCCCTTGCATGTTCCCATTGCTCCTGGTGAAATGAAGACCAAAGAAAGGAAAAGATGGGTAATTTGGACTTTTCTAATATTTTGAAATATAGTGCCTTTTCTCCCACAGATTTACATACTGATCTTTTATAAGTAATTTTTACATACAAAGTCTGGGATAAGCCCATGGCTTTTTGTTGGTGTCTTATTTAAATGAGACTAATTGCTGTAAACAATAATAGAAAAAAAGTTCTACAGAGGTATATCTAATGAAATATGTATATATTCAGAATTTTGTGATGCTTGAGTTATGTGTCTGCTTTTAGACATGTTTATTGTTTCTTAATTTCTTCTCTACTTTAAACAGATTCATTTCTGTATTTAATTTTATCTCCATGTGCTGTATTGTTTTTCTTGAAGACAGACACTTATTTGTATGAGTTTGAGATCCCACAAAATCTGGATCTATTGCTGGATTTATGTCTTTGCTGATGTTAAAGTTTAACCATGTTAAAAAAAAATAATCAATTAATTAATTAAGCAATTATTCATACTAAAAAAACTCTTAAGTCAAAGTTACTGTATGAGATAAGTACGTGAACAATGACTTGATCAGTGAAAGTGTATCCTGTAAAATTCAAAATCTAATTAGAAAAACATAAAAATGCCTTTCTCTGAGGCAAGCGTGTTTTAACAGTTTCTTAAATGTCATTTGTGATGGGAAATTGTCTGTCTGAATGCACACTTGTATAAGCAGCCAACCTAAGTCTGGAATAAAGGAGAGAAGCTAATTTGCTCCTTGGTTCCAAGGTCAGTTTGAACTGGGACAGAGCCCACAATACCGTGAAAAGCTCAGTAATAAGAATCCAGCTTTGGCTCCTAAAATTGACTAGTGAAATAATGAACTGTAGATTCTGACTGATTGTGTGGCCCAAAGAATTGCCAAGAGTAAACATTATCAGTTCCTGTGGCCTTTGAAACACTCTTGCATCCCTTTGTGTGGATTTATGGCATAAATTGAAAGGTAAAACCTGATCATGGAGGACAAAGCTACAGAGAATCCCATTTCATTTTTATATGCAAAAAGGCATTAAATCAATAAATATGATAATAAATATAGTTAATCGTATAGTACTTCCCTTTCTCTTTTTTCACACCTTTCTTCCAAGATGTTATCTTAAAAGCAGCTTGAGGAAAAAGATTATGTTATTTTAGAATTTTCTTTTTTAATTAAAAAATACTTCTTGAAAGAAGCAGAAGAGAAATAACCTGAAAATTGAAGCTTTGACTTGGTACAATGTGTACATACTATTGTCCCATTTCTATGTCCTGTATTGCTATTTCATAGACCTTCCTGAAGAAGGTTATAGAAAAAAAGGACAATTCATCCTTCCTGCTGATTGGCACTGCATGACTTTACTTGTAACACCACCAAAACTACTGGTCAGTAATAACAACTCTTGACAATTAACACTTTTTCAGAAGGAATAAAAATCCATGATCACTTGATGCAGTTAGTAGCCCCTCTTCAGCCTAGTGTTCTAAGGACTAAAATATAGGTCAATTCTTCTTCCACATTTCAAATTTCTAATAAACATTTAAACTAGCTTTGAAGTGAGATGTTCTTTAAGAGCCCATCAGCAAAGATGATGAAGCTGTCTTGAATCTTTGTAGAAACACAGTGACTGTCTTTATAAGGCATGTAACAACAGGTTTGGGTGGAATGTGTCCTCTGCTGTCTACAGTTCAAGCTCCACAGAGATGCGACTTTTGGCCATCTTTAAGAGAGACATTGCAGATGCAAAAAGCCCTGCGAGTAACCTCCTGTCTTTTGATTCCAACAAAATTGAGAGTGAAGGAGTCCCTCATGGAATGATGGAGGAAGACAAGCAACCAGAAATCTATCTCACAGCTTCAGACCTCAAAAAGCTAATCAGCAGAGCACTAGAGGAAGACAAATCCTTGGATGTGGAAACAATTCAGTTCATTGATGGTCAGTTGGTGATTTCATAGTTCTGGATTTATCCTCATTTTGACAGAGACACTAGGAGGTGTAGAATGTCTCAGGGTCACTGTCATTTTAACTTGGGCCTTATAGAGTCAATCATTTGTGTTACAGGCACATCACATATGGTATCATTTCTCTTTCCTCACTCCAACCTGTGTCTCATTGGATGAGCCTTTGGTGCTACTTCACATCAAGAATAGGTCCAGGAGAAGCCCAGAGTTTCAGTTCAGTAGTTCAACTACAGTCATCCAATGGAGTCCAGATGGAAAGAAGCACCCACGGACAGTTCTGTTCCATTGGCACAACCCAGATTCCCTCACCCAGTAAATTGGTTGAGTCCCAGAAGGAAATGGATGGCACATTATTAGAATAGAATAGGATGACATGAGGAGAGTTTGATAAAGGGACTATTTATAAAGTCTTCCCTAATACACAAAGGAATAGGACAGTTCCCTGGAGCCAAAAGTAGCAAGGCCCCATTACTACCTCTAGACATTAAGGGTTTGCCTCATAGTCTAAGGCATCCCAAAGCCAGAGAGCAAAAAACCATTGATATAGTCCATATAAGTCAACATCCTAGGGCAGAGAGTACCAGGGAGAGAAGAGAAGAGTGGATCTAAGAAAGTCAACAAGATCATCAGGCTCACTCAGGATTCTCAGAGGGTAGCTGAAGGAACCCAGGAGCCTAGAACTCTTCACTAAGCCCAGCACTCTTGGCATAATAGATGGACACTAGAAATGCCATTTTAGTATGACATGGCATGAAACTGGCATTCTCTGCCAGTTCTATTTCTCTGGTTTAGGCAGTCAAACTCAACACTGGAAAACATCTAAAGGTCTCTTGGCACAACATGCAGGGCAAGGGAATCTCCTAGGCAAGAAAAGGTGAGCTTCAGACTCATCTCAGAGACCATTTGGTACTCTGGTTTATCTCTGTTCAAACTTCTGAGATGTTCTGAGAATCGGGCTTCAAGGTAGAAGTAGAATTTGCAAATGGCCCTTGGTTCCAGCATTTATTCTAGCTATTTCTTTCTTTGTTAGCTTAGTTGTATCTTCATCCCCACTGGCCTAGCCAATCAACCTGCCTGCTTGATCCAAATCTATACAGTAAAGCTAAACATCCTAAAAGCCTACTTTAATAACTGTTCTTATCACATATACATGTAAGATTTACCCCCGCATTTGTCTTTCAATTTATTACTCATATCAGTGACTATTAGTGTATGTGATGCTGATTTCTAAATGATTTGCTACACCACTCCTTAAAAACTGATTATTGCCACATTTTTCAACTCTGACTGTTTTAGTGCCCCAACCACAAAAGAAAAAAAGAAAAAGAAAGAAATACTCAAACCTTGTGATTTTTCACCTGCAGAATTGTTGGGGTCATTGCCAGGCTCCGATCCCGACTTCCAGTCAGTGCTGCCCACACTCCTTGCCGATATCACAAAGGTAAGTGAGCTTATTGTTCTTTCGCTCTTCAAATAGGAACAAAGCTTTCCATAAGAAAAAAAAATCCACTTAAGGACTGAACAGAACAAAATCTTCTTTGCAATGCTAATTATATTTTTTTTCTGTTTTTTACAGGCAGTACTTGGTTGCCATTTATATTTTCTGTGTTAATAGGATACAACTTACTTTTCAAATACCCTAAAATTCAAAATTCTCTTCACCGTAGTTAGATCTTTGTTTCAATTAGTGTCAGGACTTGCTGTTTTGATAAAACAAACACATGTTCATGAACTGAAAAGAATACTTAAAGCAGAATATATAATTTAATTTTGACTTTAAGAAATAAATATAAGCATAGGTTTACTTTATAAGTTTGTTCTTAAATCTTAAGGTCTTACCTTTATTTATCTGTGAGGATTTTATAAGTATAATGTCTTCAAAAGTAAAAATAATAAATTCTGCAATAATTTTTATATTTCATTTAAAGCTATATCCATTTAACTTATGCCAAAAACTGGGATATTGATAAGTGAAAGTGCTAACTAGGCTCTATTCCCTCTTTAAATGAAGGAATTCATAAATTCAAACATGATTGGCAATTCATCGTATTTCAGTTTTTAGTTAACCCTACCTAGGCAGATTCAGTTAGTCAAGAAGGCAGTTGATCATATTTTACCACTGTATCAATGCATGTTTTCCTTTCAGGACAAATTTCTGTATTACATCCTATATCAAAATCCATCATAGATTCAAATCAACTATAACATGATTTGCTTATATTTAAATGAAGGAAAAAAATAGAGTGTAACCCTTCCCACATACAGGGAAATGTCACCTCTTAACATCTGTCTTTCTAAATTCATTCTTTAGGACGCTACTTTGAGTCCAGAACTTCCTCTTGATCAATCCAGGCTTGAGACAGTGGACAAAACAGGACACAGTACTCCTGGTGAGTTTTTTTTTTTTTTTTTTTTACCACAAAGTCTATGTTAGCTGACGACCTCCTCTTTGAGGAAACCATCTATGACACTCCCTCCAAGACCAGTGACAAAGTCATCCTTGACCCAGGACAAGGTTTCCTCACACCAGCATTTCCAGCAGAAAAGCAGTCCATTTAACCTCTTCTGCCAGTGTCCTTCCCTTAGCTCTAGGCCCTGGGCCCGCACAGAGCACTGACACCCCTTCCCTGATGGATCTGGTGAAAGAAACTGAAATCAAAGCCGTACCAAATACTACCCACACAGAATAGCCATCTCTATGAGGCTTCAAAACTAAAAGTCCATCAGGACAAGGTAGATCCTAAGACGAAAGTCCACAACAAGGGACTATGGCAACAGAGGATTGGGCTTTTACAATCGATATATGTCCTCTGTTCACCACTTACAGCCTGACCATTCATACCATCTGTTCTTTTGTGTGGTTTCTTTCATGCCAATTAGCTCATGTGTAATTGATAAGTAAGAATGTCAGTAAACATGGAAATCCTCTTGGTTCACTTTTGAACTTCTAAAAATGTTTATTTTTGAGACAATAGAATTAAGCTTTATCACAGTTGAAGAGAAATTTTTAGCAATTTATGAAGACCTTAAGAAAAAAAATGAAAATTCTGTAACAGAGTCTTATTTAGTGCAAGAAGGAGTTGATTTAGTGCCTTTAAGAACTCCTATGCTTTCCAGTTTATACAGCTGTATGTTGAAACTGTACGTAAAAACGTCTTTAAGGAAACATGAACCCCAGGTTATAAGGCTGATGAGGAGGCACTATGATTCTAATGCAAATGACAGTAAAGATTTGTTATGGTTTATATTTTTAAATTTTTTCCATTCTTTAAAACATTTTTTTATTCAACTATAATTAACACACAGTGTTATGTTAGTTTCAGGTGTACAGTATAATGATTCCACAATTCTATACATTTCTCAGTGCTCAATAATATATGCATACTCTTAATCTGAGTTATCTATTTCACCGACCCCCCAGGCACCTACCATCTGGCAACCTACAATTTTTTCTCTGCGCTTAAGAGTGTGGTTTTTTTGTTAGTCTCCTTTTTCCTTTGTTCATTTGTTGTTTCTTATATTCCACATACAAACTAAATCATATGGTATTTGTCTTACTCTTATTTATTTAACTTAGCATTATACCCTCTAGATCCATCTATGTTATTGCAAATGGCAAGATTTCATTCTTTTTTATGACTAAGTAATATTCCATTATATATATATATGTATATACATATATATATATAATGTGTGTGTGTGTGTGTGTGTGTGTGTGTGTATATCACATCTTCTTTATACATTCATCTATCCAGGGACACTTGGGTTGTTTCCATATCTTGGCTATTATAAATAATGCTGCAATAAACATGGGGGCACATATATCTTTTCAAATTAGTGTTTTCATTTTCTTTGGGTAAATACCCAATAGTGTAATTACTGGATCATATGGTAATTTTATCTTTAATTTTTTGAAGAAACTTTATACTGTTTTCCATATGGCTGAATAAGTTTGCATTCCCACCAAAAGAGCATGAGGGTTCCTTTTTCTCCACCTCCTTGCCTACACTTGTTAATGCTCGTGTTTTTTATTTTAGCCATCCTGAATGGTAGTCAAGTGATACTTCATGGTGCTTTTAATTTGCATTTCCCTGATGAGTAGTGATATTGAGCAACTTTTCATGTGTCTATTAGCCATATGTATGTTTTCTTTGCAAAAATGTCTATTCAAGTCCTCTGCCCATTTTTTAATTGGATTATTTGGGTTTTTTGTGTTGAGTTGTATAAATCTTATATATGTTAGATATTAACCCCCTATCAGATATATCATTTGCAAATATCTTCTCCATTTGGAAGGCTGCCTTTTTCTTTGGTTGATGGTTTCCTTCATTGTGCAAAAGCTTTTATTTTGGTATAGTCCCAATAGTTTCATTTTGCTTTTATTTCCCTTGCCAGAGGAAAGTTATCTGGAAGAATGTGTCTATAGCAGATGTCAAATTACTGTGCTATGGCTGATGTTTTTTAAATACGATTGTTACTGTTTTAGTTAGGACTCTCTTTTCAAAATTCTACAGGTTTTGAGTGATCCACCTCAATCCTATTTTCCTCATAAACTCTATGTGCAATTAGTATGCAATTTTGTGAAATACAAGGGTTTTCACAAATACATATATGGCATGGAAGAAGAACCACCCATACAGATTATGTTTGGCTTACATGATTACCAGTGAATAAATGTTAACTGCATGATCCAATCACTTATTGCTGCATTATAAACCATCCCCAAAGTTTGTGGCTTAAAACAGCAATAATTTATTTTGCCCATAAATCTGAAATGTGGGCAGGGATCAGTGAGAACAGCTTTTCCATGCTCCATGTTGTGTCAACTAGAGTATCTCAAGCTAATGGGTATTGAACATCTTTGTCCAAGTTGGTTCACTCACATAGCTGGCAAATCAGTAGTCAACCACGGCTGTTGGCTGGTTGGTGGGGGGTGGAGTGGGGCTCATTTCTTTTCTATGTAGGACTCTTCAACAGGGTTGCTTGGACATCCTTAAAGCTTGGCAGCATGGGTTCAAAGAGTTAATATGGCAAGAGGCAGAAGGTAGAAGCCTTCACTCTCTTCACTACTCAGAATCAGTGTCACTGCCTCCCATTGTAATGGCTAGACAGACATAGAGCTTATCTAAATTCAGGGGGAAGGAACATAGACCTTATCTCTCGATTGGAGAAATTTCAAAAACCTTAAGGCCATTTATAATCAACTACAATCCACATCAACCACTATTATGACTTTCAAATTATTTAACAGTTGATTGTATAAGACAAAACAAACTTTTTTGTTTGTGATAGTAAATGCTCACTGGATTCCTTTCTTTCATTATGATATCATAAAACCTTATTAAAGATCAGCATTTCAGGTAGATTAATAAAAATGACACTATACGATGAGTATGTTATTGTACTTTCAAAATTGCTTTACTGTTTTCATTATATTTATATATTCCTTCCACTAACGATTATCCTTTAGAACACTAAAGCAGGAAGGAATCTTAGACATAATCTAGTTCAGCCACTGTGCTTCATGGATAAGAAAATCAAAACTAGAAATGTGAGGTGCTTTGCTCAAGGTCATGCTGTAGCTGGTTGCATAGCCAAGACTATCTGTCAGGTTTCCTCCACCTACTAAATTATGTTTAGCTTAAGTAACCCTCATTAAAAAAAAAATATTCCCTCAAATTTGCTTTGCCTTCCGACCACAGCTTCTTTTCTGTCTCTGTCACTATGCTGCCAGTTGTTTTTTAGTTTCACCAGTTTCACCTCTAACCACACACTACAAGGACACAACTTCCACAAAAATCACTGGTGGCTTCCTAATTAATCAATTTAGCAGCCTCATTTCCATCTTTATTTTACATGATATTTCTGGCAAGGGCTTCTGTTGACCACTCCCTTCTTGAAACTCCTTCTTCATTTGGCTTCCACAAAATGATTTCTTGGTTCTTCTCATATTTCCTGATTCCTCCTCCTCAACTTCCTGCACTGGGGCTTATTATTAGACTTTTTTACACGTGGGGGAAGGGCAGAGAGAGATTGGGAGAAAGAGAATCCCAAGCAGACTCTGTGCTGTCAGCACAGAGCCAGACACGAGGCTCGAACTCATGAACCCCCGAGATCATGACCTGAGCCAAAATCAAGAGCCAGATGCTTAACCAACTGAGCCACCCAGGCAAAAAAAAAAAAAAAAAAGTCAAAAAACTCTTTTGGAGTAATAAAACAATTTTGGAACTAGATAGAGGTGGTGTTTTGTACAGCATTGTGAATTTATGAATTCATGATTACTGAATTGTTCACTTTAAAAATTTGTTATTTTCCTTTTTTCTTTTTTTTTAACATTCATTTTTTTAATCTTTATTTTTGAGAGAGAGAGAGAGAGAGAGAGAGAGTGGGGGAGGGGCACAGAGAGAGGGAGACACAGAATCCGAAGTAGGCTCCAGGCTCTGAGCTGTCAGCACAGAGCCCGACACAGAGCTCAAACTCACAAACCATGAGATCATGACCTGAGCTGAAGTCGGATGCCCAACTGACTGTGCCACCCAGGCACCCCTAACATTCATTTTTGAGAGACAGAGAGACAGAGTGTGAGTGGGGGAGGGCAGATAGAAGGAGACAGAATCAGAAGCAGGATCCAGGCTCTGAGCTGTCAGCACAGAGCCCAAAGCAGGACTTTGAAGTCACAGATGGTGAGATCATGACCTGAGCTGAAGTTGGACGCTGAACCGACTGAGCCACCTAGGTGCCCCCAAAATTTTATGTTTTTTTTAACCTCAATAATTTTTTTTTAAAAAAACAGATGATTCTGTAGGGAAAATTGTATAAAAATAAACAATATAAAGTTCTTTAAGTTTGCTTTGGGTAGCTCATGAATTTGCCTCTGAGTTTCTTAGCACTTCCTTCACTGGAGATGCATAATGAATTCCAAAGCCCAGTTCATTATAGCAGTTCTATGAGGGGCGAGGTGCTGATTGTCTGCCTTAATTCAAGGATTGATTTTAGAGTATCTAGAGGAACGAATGTGCTGCATAACTTTTAGTCAATGTTCCGTAAATAAAAATTATATTTCATAACTCAGCTTTTGATTAGTATTGACCAAGAAGCACTGCATTTGCTGACATGGGCTTAAAGTGCAAATATTCTTGTTGCCAATTAAAGGCAGACCCATATGCTTTCATAATCAGCTCAGCTGGGAAGAGAAATGCCATGTCTTAGTGAAAAATGAAGATTCTAACTAAGAAGTATCCTGATAAAAAGGCATTTCACTTACATGGAAATGGGGAGGGGGGGGATGAGCACTCTAGACAAGACCAAAGCTTCCCTCCCTCATAAGACAGTTCTGAGTCTCTCCCATGCATGGTAAAGTGACAACTAGGACTCCAAAGTTCTGCACCATGGTATTACTGAGATAATTTTAGCCTGGAAAATTTTTAAGGTTAGTGTCACCAAACGCCCACCAAGCCATTAAAATCTCAATAAAACACTCATAGAAATCTCTCAGTTTAAGCAGTTTGGTTTAGTAGTTAATCCCTTGAGATAAAGTACTTGCAAAATATGCTTCTAGAACACTAAATGAATTGTTATCTTGTATAAATTTCTGAGATCTCTCATTATTAACATTTTTTAGGGTAGTTGATCCTAAGCCATTTTTTCTTACAGAGCCAATTAATTGTTAAGATCACTCCTATTTCAAAAAAATGAGAGTATAAAGTATCAGAGAAGCCCAGCATCTTATCTTCTTCATAACATGCATTCAACCCAAAAATTTTATTAGGAAACCTGAGTGGCTCAGTCAGTTAAGTGTCCGACTTTGTCTCAGGTTCTGATCTCACAGTTCGTGGGTTCAAGCCCTGCATCGGGCTCTGTGCTGACAGCTTGGAGCCTGGAGCCTGCTTCAGATTCTGTGTCTCCCTCTCTCTCTCTCTCTCTCTCTGCCCCTCCCCCACTGTGCTCTCTCTTTCTCAAAAATTAAACATTTAAAACAAAGTTTATCAACTTTTTTTAAGTTTACTTATTTTTTGAGAGAGAGAGAGTGCCAGCAGGGGAGGGACAAAGAGAGAGAGAGAGAGAGAGAGAGAGAGAGAGAGAATCCCAAGCAGACTCTGCAATGTCAGTGTAGAGTGCAGTGCAGGGCTCAAGCCCACAAAACCGTGAGATCATGACCTGAGCTGAAACCAGGAGTCAGACACTTAACCAACTGAGCCACCCAGACACCCCAGTTTTATCAACTGTTTTGTGGTTTGGTGTGGTTTTGTTTTAGATGTGTGTAGGCAGCAATACATTTTTCTTTTCACTCATTAGAATCATCATGTGGTCTATCTCCTCAGTGTTCTGTCTTCCAAGTTACACTATTTTCATTTGCTGGACATTCCATTTAAGTTGTGAGCCAGATCTCTTAATAAATTGCGATATTTTAAATGGTGAAGAAGCAGACTTCAGGCAGAGCTATTCTACTACTGGACGTTGTTTTGTCTTTTATTCCGCTGTATTAGTCTGGGTTCTCCAGAGAAATAGAATCAATAGGTTTATATCAATATCTATATCTGATTAACATCAGGAATTGGCTCATGTGGTTATGGAGGCTAAGAAGTCCCAAGGTATACACTCCAGCAAGCTGGAGACCCAGGAGAGCCAATAGCATGAGCTCCAGTCTGAGTCGAAGTCCAAAGGCAGGAAAACCAGGGCCTCAGCTCAGTCCAGCAAAGAGAGAGAATTCTGTCTTACTTAGCCTTTTGTCCGTAGTCAGACCTCCAACTGATTAGAAGAGGCCCATATTAGGGAGGGCAATCTCCTCTACTCCATCTACATATTCACATGTTAACTGCATCCAGCAATGCCCTCACAAACATACCCAGAATAATGTTTAACCAAATATCTGGGCACCCAGTGGCCCAGTCAAGTTGATACATAAAATTGGCTGTCACATCCCATCTAGGTAATACATGAAAATAACCACACATTTCTAAATTTTCTTAATCTCACACAGCATTTGACTCCTTTGACAGGAGTCAGTGGGATGAGCTAAACTGAATGAACTCAACAGAAAACACAGCTGCTAACGTTCCACGAGGTTAAGGATTCAGTCTGTCTCTACTTTTTGCAATATCATCAGTGTCCAGCCAGATGCTTGGCACATACTAGGCAAGCGATTAATACATGTTGAGTGACTGAAGGAATAAATGAATGAATTTGTGTATCATAATACCTTCAGGGAAGTCAGAGTTGATAGGAATAATTTGATTATTTCCCTTTTTGCCCTACCTACTAAGAAGTTCTGAGAGAGCCAATTCAGTGATCCAGAAACAGTAGTCTGCTGTCTATTCTGTTCACACTACCCACCACTGCCAAAATGCGTCCTCCATATTTATGCTTTTGTGACTTTGCACAAATTCTTTTCTCTCATGCCTATAATTCCCTTCCATTCTTTAAGCCTGATATCTCCTACTCATGCTTTAAGTTCCAGCTAACATGCCACTTCCTCTGTGAAGCTTTCCCAACTGCTCTTTGAAAAGACTCATAATTACCATCTGTTCCCTGACTCCATAAAGAAAAAGTATATATAGTGCCATCAAACATTTACCACTCAGTACTGAAATTATATATTTGCATGTCTGGTATCCCCCCAAGACTGAATTCCTGAAATGAAACAACATGTTCAAAAAAAATATCCCGGGGCATCTGGGGGGCTCAGTTGGTTGAGCTACTGACTCTTGATTTGACTCAGGTCATGATCTCATGGTTCCTGAGTTCAAGCCTTGTATCAGGCTCCACGCTGACAGTGTGGAGCTTGCTTGGGATTCTCTCTCATTCCCTCTCTCTCTGCTCCTCCCCTGCTTGTTCTATCTCTCTCTCTCTCTCTCAAAATAAATGAATAAACTTTTTAAAAAATCCTGCCTCTAACCGCACTTAACACAGTGTCTGGCATATGACTGGGGTTTCATAACTATTTGTTATTGTTGTTGAACTTAATGAACCTATCTATCACTATTTTTAGTCTCAGACTGTAAACTGAGACTAAAGATATGCCCCACTCTGTGTCAGTCCTCACACAGCTCAAGACAACCCTACATGTAAGGTGATGTAAAGTGATATTTCTCACAGGTAAATACTTTTATCAAAATAAGAAGGCTGAAGAACTTTAATCAGCTCCACCATGTACGATGTATTAACTATCACAAAGATTAACGTGTAGGTATGAAGTGAAAGAAATATGTAATCAGCCACTCTGCCAGCCAAAAACTTTTCATATCCTAACTCTTAATCATGAAGGCCTGGCAAAAATGTTATTTAAATCTCTCCACTTTAGGATGAAAGGATAATGGTTAAGACTTGGAAAGATTTCTAAGAAAAACTCAGGTGAACTTTAAACCACTGTGGTCAATATTTTTTTCCTTTTCTTTCTTGTACGTCTAAATTGAGGATCAAACAGTAAGCTTCCATAATAGGAATACACTGCTGATAAAAATTGTCCAGAAGGATCCAAGAGGAACATACCATCTGAAGGAAGGACAGAATCGCTGTTCAGCAAAGGCTTGCAATTACACTTTGTCCGTAGATGTAATTTTCACAATGCCAGGGGAAAGATCAACAGTGAACTGAAGTCCTTCCAGCTCTCAAATCCAGTCATTCTAGATTTAACCTAGATGTCAGGTGACATAGTACTGCCCTACAAAACTTAAGTTTGGGAAATTCAGTGCCCTGCCCCAAATTTCGGCAATTTCCAAGAAAATTTGTGTTCTGACTTTCTGCCTTCTAAGGATTTCGTATTACTCCCCTGCTGCACCACACTGGTCAGCCCTCTACTCTCTCAAAATGTCCCTCATGGACTATTCCTTTTCCAGGCTCTTCCCAACTCCCTCCTCAAATTATGATCCTACTGTTTTATGCAGAATAGTAATCTGTTTAATCTCTTTCTATCATTTGCCTCAACTGAGACCACATGTTTTAAATTCTGCCAATCCTGCAAAAACAACAGCAGGCAGAAGCAGTTGCCGTTAGAAATTGCATCTTTCGGGGCTCCTGGGGCCACAGTCGGTTGGTTGAGTGTCAGACCTTGGCTCGGGTCGTGATCTCATGATTCGTGAGTTTGGTTCACGCGTTCAAGCCCCGCATCAGGCTCACTGCTGTCAGTGCAGAGCCCGCTTCTGATCCCCTCTCTCTGCCCTGCCCCACCTCTTTCTCTCTCTCAAAAATAAGTAAAACATTCTTTTTAAAAAAGAAATTTCATCTTTCCCTTCCTTCCACCCTCACAGTCGTCACTTGAACACACTCGCTCACATATTCAGAGGATGCTAGGTTCCAAGCAGTGTTCAGTAACTCTCAGCAACTTCATCTCACCTTCCTGCCACCACTTCTTCTTCTTTCCTCCTTCCTCAGGGGAGCTCTCTTTTTCCTTCGCATCACTTAAGTTCACTGTCTGGTTTTACCTCATTTGGCACTGGTACACATTGATTTTTCTTTTCCAAGGGCCCCACATAGATTCCCTACATATCTTTAGATGAGAGACTGGCCCATCACAGATGAATTGCAGGGGTACTGTAGGCCACAGACCCAATCCGACTCCATGTGCCAGTTTGCCAGAGTGAAAAGACTTCAACAAGTTCACCTGGTTAGTAGTGGCTCTCTGGGATGTCGTGCTTATTTTATTCACTCAACAAGTATTTATGCCATGCTTGTTAGGTACAGGGGATAAAATGGTAGATAACGCATACACTCCATGACTGTCATGGTTTGAGCCCCCACAAAACAGATCTTGAGATGAGGATTTGATTATAAAGAGGTGTTTTGGAGATGATCCCAGGAAACAAGGATCCCAGTAAAGGAACAGGGAACTAAAACAAGAAAGGGAAGGAAACCAATACAGACAATTAGCCCTGTGACCACTGGAGCTCATCAAAGGTGTGTTGGTAAATTTTTAATAACCGATCCTAAAAAGGGGGATCAGGGATATATATGCACACAAAAGTTTATTACAAAATTTGGCTGATACAAAAAATACTGTGTAGGGGCACCTGGGTGGCTCAGTTGGTTAAGTGTCCAACTCTTGATTTTGGCTCCGGTCATGATCTCATCATTTATGAGATCAAGCCCCATGTCAAGGTCTGTGTGCTGACATCGAGGAGACTGCTTGGAATTCTCTCTCTCTCTCCCTCTCTCTCTGCCCCTCCCCCACTCATGCTGCATGCATTCTCTCTCTCTGTCTTTCAAAATAAATAAACTAAAAAAAAAGGATGCACAATTTATGAATTATATGTATATGTATATTTATTATTATTATCAATTCTACATAGTCAACTGATTTTCCTAAGGAAATAATATTTAAACTGAGATCTGAATAACAGGAAGACAAAAACAAAAATTGGGGAGGCCTGGTGAAGAGTATTTTGGGCTGAGGGGAGTAGAGGAAGCTGGAAGTAGCATGGCAAATTGAAGGAAAGCCAAGCCAATGTAGCTAGAGCACAAGGAGTTGGAGAGAGTTAGAAAACAGTGAGGCTCTAGAAACGCAGAGCTTTATAAGCCCTGTTTATAATCATTAAAGGGTTGTAAGAAAAGGAATGATACATCAAATCTGAGTTTAAATAGATCTTACTGCATTATGGAAAATTGGCTGGAGGTGGGGAAATCCAAGCAATCAATTAGAAGAGTCTTAACAATCTAGGCTAGAAATGTTGATAGCTTGGACTTGGGTGATAGAAGGGGAGATGAACAAAAGTGAATTGATTGAGTGGTATTTAAGAGATAAAATCATTATGAAGAATTCTGAAGCCATGAATAGGTTGAGCAAGAAAGCCTGACCTGATTAATGAGCAGTGTCTGTTACAGGTTTCTCAGTGGGAAGTGGTTATGTATGTGTCCGGAGTGACTGTACTAGGCTAGTGAACTCTCTGGTGTCCAAATATTTCCTTCCTGTCACCACTTTATGGTCATGCAAGTAGCGAGCACATACTTGCAGAAGCCAGCCTTTGCTGGTTTTCAGATCCTTGACGTGGTCACTTTTATCACTCCCATCCATTTTTGTTGGCTTACATTTACATAAAGAGGAAGATTGATAAGTATCCATTATTGGCAATGCCTTTGATTACTCTGTCCAGTATTTTACAGAGAAAATGAGGGACCAATAAATATAGGAAACTGTGCTGCATAAATAAGTAAATATAATGATTCATAGGGACTCAGGAATTTTCTTTTTGACCTGCTTTAGGAAACTATTTCCAAGATTACTTTATTTTTTTTTAATGTTTATTTACTTTTGAGAGAGAGAGAGAGAGCATGGGGGATGGGTAGAGAGAGAGGGAGACACAGAATCTGAAGCAAGCTCCAGGCCGTGAGCTGTCAGCACAGGGCCCGACGTGGGGCTGGAACCCACGAACCACAAGATCATGACCTGAGCCAAAGTCAGACACTCAACCGACTGAGCCACCCAGGTGCCCTCCAGATTACTTTAAATCTATCGAGCTAGTAGCATCTATGTGGACTGGATCCCCCTTTAAAGGTTCCATTTTACGGGCGCCTGGGTGGCTCAGTCGGTTGGTCGTCCGACTTCAGCCCAGGTCATGATCTCACGGTTTGTGGGTTCTGTGCTGACAGCTCAGAGCCTGGAGATGGTTTGAATTCTGTGTCTCCCTCTCTCTCTGTCCCTTCCCTACTCACACACTCTCTCTCTCTCTCTCTCTCTCTCTCTCAAAAATAAACATTGAAAAAAATGTTTAAAGGTTCCATTTTAACAACCCCATGGTTTTTGTTTGTTTACTTTCAGTTTTTGGTATCTGTCATATTTTTCACTTTTGGTATAGCATCTGCCTTGCCCCTTCTCATTTCTTGGAGTGGCCGCTCGCACACTGCAGTTGTATTTGTATTTCACTCAGTGTAGCTGAAATGGCAGCACCGCACCGGTGCCAGAAAACCAGCAGCTCTTGGCTCAGCAAGAAGTGTTCCCCACACCACCGAGCACTGCGGCCCCTTCACAGATGATCTGGACGCCGTCTTGCTTCTGTTTCCTTTTACACTTGGTGGCCCTGAAACAATGAGAACAAACTTGGTGAGCTCTGGTCCCTGGATCATCCCTCAGTGGAAAAGAGCTCTAATGACTAGGAGAATGTCTCTGCATGAATAAGCCCTGAAATGAATTTGAAAACTAAGCCATTGTAGCAACTTTAACAGAAATCTTAACTTAAAAACATATCACTCCATCATTATATGTGGACAATAGAGAAAGTTTTCAGAAAGAAAAGTAAGGCAAAAAGAAGAAAGATTAAGGTGACAATGCATGGGGAAAATATTTTAGGAAATACATCACCGTCAATAACACAATGCTATCATTAGGATAAGGACACACAGCCGCATATGTCTGCAATGTTTCCAAGACCTAGATTTAGGGGTAAATTAAAATTTCTTGTTGGACAACTCTTAATTACAACAGGACCAGGACTTCAGCAGGGTTGTTCAAGCAGAGAGAATAGTTCTGAAAAAGATTAAGTTCACACTAGATGACAGTGCACTTTCCATTATTTTCATATTTTCTTTTTGTTCTTAATGTTTTATTTATTTTTTGAGGGAGAGAGAGAGAGAGAGTGCACAGAGTGGGAGGGGCAGAGAGAGAGGGGCACAGAGGATCCGAAGCAGGCTCTGCACTGACAGCCTGATAGCAGTGAGCCCTTTGTGGGGTTCAAACTCATGAACTGCAAGATCATGTGGGGTTCAAACTCATGAACTGCGAGAGCCAGAGTCAGTAGCTCAACCCACTGAATCATCCAGGTGCCCCTCCATTATTTTCTTTATTCAAGACCTTCATATAGGAAATACGAACAGTGTAAGATTTTATGTATAACATATAAAGACTACTTAAAATGTTTTTCTGGACGAAGCTTTTGAATATAACTGTCTTAGGTCACAGGAGAAGAAAATCAGTGAGAAGCAGAGGCATTAAAGAAGGCACACACAGAGCTGTACATGGGTCCCAAAGGGAGCATAAGACTTTGCCATAGAAAAGGGAGATGACCCTCCAAGTAGATTAAGTTTCATGGGAAAAAATGCAAAGGTTGTAGTATGATATAGAGAAATGTATACATAAAGGATACAGATAAGCAGGGCCTTAAAAGTCAGAAAAAAGTTTCTTCTGAGTTTCCAGGAAATAAAGGAGAATGATGAAAATGGGGCTTAGGAAAGTTAGTCTGGCCACAGCTTGGTGGATGAAAAGTAGTGAGGGATTTTGTCCCATATCTGATGTAAAGCTTCAGGGCCATGGTAGAGGGGAAGAAAGAAGATATACGAAAGATTTTATTTTAAAAACTAAAATAAAGTTTAAAAATAAAATAAAGTTTTAACATAACATAACATAACATAACATAACATAACATAGCATAACATAAACCAGGGACTACTTTAGATACTGATGGGTAGAGGAGAAGGATGGATTAAAGGGTCTGGATCATCACAGGGTTGAACACCTCCGTGGTCGTCCATGTTATACATGAGATACCTAATTTCTCCCCACCTTAGAATTAAAAGCCTAATAGAACATAAAGATAATATATTCTCTGTATGTGTCTCTCTGTGTCTCTTTCTTCCCTCTCCTTCCCTTCTTCTCTTTCTCTCTTTGAAAATCAATACAAGTCAGAGAAAAGGAGTTTTCTAGTTATGTATTAGGAAGCCTCCACTTAAGTGAGTAGAATTTTACACAGAGCTAAATTGAACCTTATATACAGGTAAGTTAAATGTTCACTACGGTATTAGTCAGGGTTCTCCAGAGAAATAGAACCAATATAGTGTGTGTGTGTGTGTGTGTGTGTGTGTGTGTGTGTGTGCGCAGAGAGGGAGAGAGAGAGAGAGAGAGACATAGAAAGAGACAGACAGAGATTGAGATTTATTTTAAGGAATCGACTTATGCAGTTATGGAGGCTGACAAGTCGAAGTCTGCTGGATAGGTAGGCAGGCTAGAGACCCAGGGAAGAAGTAAGCTTGCAGAATTTCCATTTCCTCTGGGAAGGACAGATTTTTTTGTCTTTTGGTTATTTTTTTAAATGTTTTTAATGTTTATTTATTTTTGAGAGAGAGAAATAGAGACAGAGCATGAGCGGGGAAGGGGCAAAGAGAGAATCTGAAGCAGGCTCCAGGCTCTGAGGTGTCAGCACAGACTCCAACACGGGGCTCTAACTCACAGACCTCAAGATCATGACCTGAGCCGAAGTCAGATGCTTAACTGACTGAGCCACCCAGGCGCCCCAGTCTTTTGGTTATTTTTAATTAAGGCCTTGAACTGGTTGGGTGAAGCCTGCACACAATAGAGAGGGAAGTCTGCTTTACCCAGAGTCTACTGGTTGAAATGTTAATTTCATCTAAAAAATACCTTCATGGAGAGCTCTGGAAGATGGCGGCGTAGGAGGACGCTGGGCTCACCGCACGTCCTGCTGATCACTTAGATTCCACCTACACCTGCCTAAATAACCCAGAAAACCGCCAGAGGATTAGCAGAACGGAGTCACCGGACCCAAGTGCAGACGAGAGGCCCACGGAAGAGGGTAGGAAGGGCGGCGAGGCGGTGCGCGCTCCACGGACTGGCGGGAGGGAACCGGGGCGGAGGGGCGGCTCGCCGGCCAAGCAGAGCCCTCGAGTCCGGCTTGCAAAAGCGGAGGGGCCTGACGGACTGTGTTCCAACAGCAAGCGCGACTTAGCGTCTGGGAGGTCATAAGTTAACAGCTCTGCTCGGAAAGCGGGAAGGCTGGAGGACAAAGGGAGGGTGAGCTGCGGAGCCCCCGGACGACAGAGCTCAGTTTGGCGGGGAACAAAGGCGCTCGCCAGCGCCATCTCCCCCGCCCATCCCCCAGCCAAAATCCCAAAGGGAACCGGTTCCGGCCAGGGAAATTGCTCGCTCCGCGCAAACACCCAACTCTGTGCTTCTGCGGAGCCAAACCTCCGGCAGCGGATCTGACTCCCTCCGGCTGCCACAGGGCCCCTCCTGAAGTGGATCACCTAAGGAGAAGCGAGCTAAGCCTGCCCCCCCTCCCGCCGTGCACCTTGCCTTCCCACCCCAGCTAATACGCCAGATCCCCAGCATCACAAGCCTGGCAGTGTGCAAGTAGCCCAGACGGGCCACGCCACCCCACAGTGAATCCCACCCCTAGGAGAGGGGAAGAGAAGGCACACACCAGTCTGACTGTGGCCCCAGCGGTGGGCTGGGGGCAGACATCAGGACTGACTGCGGCCCCGCCCACCAACTCCAGTTATACACCACAGCACAGGGGAAGTGCCCTGCAGGCCCTCACCACACCAGGGACTATCCAAAATGACCAAGCGGAAGAATTCCCCTCAGAAGAATCTCCAGGAAATAACAACAGCTAATGAGCTGATCAAAAAGGATTTAAATAATATAACAGAAAGTGAATTTAGAATAATAGTCATAAAATTAATCGCTGGGCTGGAAAACAGTATACAGGACAGCAGAGAATCTCTTGCTACAGAGATCAAGGGACTAAGGAACAGTCACGAGGAGCTGAAAAACGCTTTAAAGGAAATGCAAAACAAAATGCAAACCACCACAGCTCGGATGGAAGAGGCAGAGGAGAGAATAGGTGAACTAGAAGATAAAGTTATGGAAAAAGAGGAAGCTGAGAAAAAGAGAGAGAAAAAAATCCAGGAGTATGAGGGGAAAATTAGAGAACTAAGTGATACACTAAAAAGAAATAATATACGCATAATTGGTATTCCAGAGGAGGAAGAGAGAGGGAAAGGTGCTGAAGGGGTACTTGAAGAAATAATAGCTGAGAACTTCCCTGAACTGGGGAAGGAAAAAGGCATTGAAATCCAAGAGGCACAGAGAACTCCCTTCAGACGTAACTTGAATCGATCTTCTGCACGACATATCATAGTGAAACTGGCAAAATACAAGGATAAAGAGAAAATTCTGAAAGCAGCAAGGGGTAAACGTGCCCTCACATATAAAGGGAGACCTATAAGACTCGTGACTGATCTCTCTTTTGAAACTTGGCAGGCCAGAAAGAATTGGCACGAGATTTTCAGGGTGTTAGACAGCAAAAATATGCAGCCGAGAATCCTTTATCCAGCAAGTCTGTCATTTAGAATAGAAGGAGAGATAAAGGTCTTCCCAAACAAACAAAAACTGAAGGAATTTGTCACCACTAAACCAGCCCTACAAGAGATCCTAAGGGGGACCCTGTGAGACAAAGTACCAGAGACATCACTACAAGCATAAAACATGCAGACATCACAATGACTCTAAACCCGTATCTTTCTATAATAACACTGAATGTAAACGGATTAAATGCGCCAACCAAAAGACATAGGGTATCAGAATGGATAAAAAAACAAGACCCATCTATTTGCTGTCTACAAGAGACTCATTTTAGACCTGAGGACACCTTTAGATTCAGAGTGAGGGGATGGAGAACTATTTATCATGCTACTGGAAGCCTAAAGAAAGCTGGAGTAGCCATACTTATATCAGACAAACTAGACTTTAAATTAAAGGCTGTAACAAGAGATGAAGAAGGACATTATATAATAGTTACAGGGTCTATCCATCAGGAAGAGCTAACAATTATAAATGTCTATGCGCCGAATACCGGAGCCCCCAAGTATATAAAACAATTACTCATAAACAGAAGCAACCTTATTGATAAGAATGTGGTAATTGCTGGGGACTTTAACACCCCACTTACAGAAATGGATAGATCATCTAGACACACAGTCAATAAAGAAACAAGGGCCCTGAATGAGACATTGGATCAGATGGACTTGACAGATATATTTAGAACTCTGCATCCCAAAGCAACAGAATATACTTTCTTCTCGAGTGCACATGGAACATTCTCCAAGATAGATCATATACTGGGTCACAAAACAGCCCTTCATAAGTTTACAAGAATTGAAATTATACCATGCATACTTTCAGACCACAATGCTATGAAGCTTGAAATCAACCACAGGAAAAAGTCTGGAAAACCTCCAAAAGCGTGGAGGTTAAAGAACACCCTACTAACGAATGAGTGGGTCAACCAGGCAATTAGAGAAGAAATCAAAAAATATATGGAAACAAACGAAAATGAAAATACAACAATCCAAACGCTTTGGGACGCAGCGAAGGCAGTCCTGAGAGGAAAATACATTGCAATCCAGGCCTATCTCAAGAAACAAGAAAAATCCCAAATACAAAATCTAACAGCACACCTAAAGGAAATAGAAGCAGAACAGCAAAGGCAGCCTAAACCCAGCAGAAGAAGAGAAATAATAAAGATCAGAGCAGAAATAAACAATATAGAATCTAAAAAAACGGTAGAGCAGATCAACGAAACCAAGAGTTGGTTTTTTGAAAAAATAAACAAAATTGACAAACCTCTAGCCAGGCTTCTCAAAAAGAAAAGGGAGATGACCCAAATAGATAAAATCATGAATGAAAATGGAATTATTACAACCAATCCCTCAGAGATACAAACAATTATCAGGGAATACTATGAAAAATTATATGCCAACAAATTGGACAACCTGGAAGAAATGGACACATTCCTGAACACCCACACTCTTCCAAAACTCAATCAGGAGGAAATAGAAAGCTTGAACAGACCCATAACCAGCGAAGAAATTGAATCGGTTATCAAAAATCTCCCAACAAATAAGAGTCCAGGACCAGATGGCTTCCCAGGGGAGTTCTACCAGACATTTAAAGCAGAGATAATACCTATCCTTCTCAAGCTATTCCAAGAAATAGAAAGGGAAGGAAAACTTCCAGACTCATTCTATGAAGCCAGTATTACTTTGATTCCTAAACCAGACAGAGACCCAGTAAAAAAAGAGAACTACAGGCCAATATCCCTGATGAATATGGATGCAAAAATTCTCAATAAGATACTAGCAAATCGAATTCAACAGCATATACAAAGAATTATTCACCATGATCAAGTGGGATTCATTCCTGGGATGCAGGGCTGGTTCAACATTCGCAAATCAATCAACGTGATCCATCACATTAACAAAAAAAAAGAGAAGAACCATATGATCCTGTCAATCGATGCAGAAAAGGCCTTTGACAAAATCCAGCACCCTTTCTTAATAAAAACCCTTGAGAAAGTCGGGATAGAAGGAACATACTTAAAGATCATAAAAGCCATTTATGAAAAGCCCACAGCTAACATCATCCTCAACGGGGAAAAACTGAGAGCTTTTTCCCTGAGATCAGGAACACGACAGGGATGCCCACTCTCACCGCTGTTGTTTAACGTAGTGCTGGAAGTTCTAGCATCAGCAATCAGACAACAAAAGGAAATCAAAGGCATCCAAATTGGCAAAGATGAAGTCAAGCTTTCGCTTTTTGCAGATGACATGATATTATACATGGAAAATCCGATAGACTCCACCAAAAGTCTGCTAGAACTGATACATGAATTCAGCAAAGTTGCAGGATACAAAATCAATGTCCAGAAATCAGTTGCATTCTTATACACCAACAATGAAGCAACAGAAAGACAAATAAAGAAACTGATCCCACTCACAATTGCACCAAGAAGCATAAAATACCTAGGAATAAATCTAACCAAAGATGTAAAGGATCTGTATGCTGAAAACTATAGAAAGCTTATGAAGGTAATTGAAGAAGACTTAAAGAAATGGAAAGACATTCCCTGCTCATGGATTGGAAAAATAAATATTGTCAAAATGTCAATACTACCCAAAGCTATCTACACATTCAATGCAATCCCAATCAAAATTGCACCAGCATTCTTCTCGAAATTAGAACAAGCAATCCTAAAATTCATATGGAACCACAAAAGGCCCCGAATAGCCAAAGGAATTCTGAAGAAGAAGACCAAAGCAGGAGGCATCACAATCCCAGACTTTAGCCTCTACTACAAAGCTGTCATCATCAAGACAGCATGGTATTGGCACAAAAACAGACACACAGACCAATGGAATAGAATAGAAACCCCAGAACTAGACCCACAAACGTATGGCCAACTCATCTTTGACAAAGCAGGAAAGAACATCCAATGGAAAAAAGACAGCCTCTTTAACAAATGGTGCTGGGAGAACTGGACAGCAACATGCAGAAGGTTGAAACTAGACCACTTTCTCACACCATTTACAAAAATAAACTCAAAATGGATAAAGGACCTAAATGTGAGACAGGAAACCATCAAAACCTTAGAGGAGAAAGCAGGAAAGATCTCTCTGACCTCAGCCGTAGCAATCTCTTCCTCGACACATCCCCAAAGGCAAGGGAATTAAAAGCAAAAGTGAATTACTGGGACCTTATGAAGATAAAAAGCTTCTGCACAGCAAAGGAAACAACCAACAAAACTAAAAGGCAACCAACGGAATGGGAAAAGATATTTGCAAATGACATATCGGACAAAGGGCTAGTATCTAAAATCTATAAAGAGCTCACCAAACTCCACACCCGAAAAACAAATAACCCAGTGAAGAAATGGGCAGAAAACATGAATAGACACTTCTCTAAAGAAGACATCCAGATGGCCAACAGGCACATGAAAAGATGTTCAGCGTCGCTCCTTATCAGGGAAATACAAATCAAAACCACACTCAGGTATCACCTCACGCCAGTCAGAGTGGCCAAAATGAACAAATCAGGAGACTATAGATGCTGGAGAGGATGTGGAGAAACGGGAACCCTCTTGCACTGTTGGTGGGAATGCAAATTGGTGCAGCCGCTCTGGAAAGCAGTGTGGAGGTTCCTCAGAAAATTAAAAATAGACCTACCCTATGACCCAGCAATAGCACTGCTAGGAATTTATCCAAGGGATACAGGAGTACTGATGCATAGGGGCACTTGTACCCCAATGTTCATAGCAGCACTCTCAACAATAGCCAAATTATGGAAAGAGCCTAAATGTCCATCAACTGATGAATGGATAAAGAAATTGTGGTATATATACACAATGGAGTACTATGTGGCAATGAGAAAAAATGAAATATGGCCCTTTGTAGCAACGTGGATGGAACTGGAGAGTGTAATGCTAAGTGAAATAAGCCATACAGAGAAAGACAGATACCATATGGTTTCACTCTTATGTGGATCCTGAGAAACTTAACAGGAACCCATGGGGGAGGGGAAGGAAAAAAAAAAAAAAGAGGTTAGAGTGGGAGAGAGCCAAAGCATAAGAGACTGTTAAAAACTGAGAACAAACTGAGGGTTGATGTGGGGTGGGAGGGAGGGGAGGGTGGGTGATGGGTATTGAGGAGGGCACCTTTTGGGATGAGCACTGGGTGTTGTATGTAAACCAATTTGTCAATAAATTTCATAAAAAAAAAATAAATATATATATATAAATTTATATATATATATATAAATAAAATATATATATATAAAAAAATAAAAAATAAAAAATAAAAAAAAAGAAAAGAGAGATGTTACACTAATTAGGTTTATTGGACATGTTAAATCATATAGAAAGCATTGTCAAATAAGAAACAGTAAACCTTCTTTACACCATATTTGGAGGAGTATATGTTAATATAAATATTCTAGAATTCTATGAAATTCCTAGAAATCTGATATGTTTTGGCTTAATATTATTATTAGTCATAGTTCTAGTTATTGTGAATGTCAGAAATAACCAAATTTCCTTTTCAATTACATTATAATAAATTCTCATTACATCTTTAAAAAAAATAATAATAAAAAAAAAAATAAAAAATACCTTCATGGAAACATCTAGAATAATGTTTGACCAAATATCTGTTTACTATGCCCAGCCAGCTTGATGCATAAAATTAACCATCACAGTATGTTTTGAATGAGCTCTGCATAGTAGGTTAAAAAACAGAGGGTGCTTCATACATTAGATCTGCCAAAAAAAAAAAAATGCAAAGCCAGAACTAGAACAGGTAGAATCAGGTCATAATTTGGACAATTCATCTGGTACAAGGGGAAAACAGGTTGCCTGATGGAATGCCCTTAATAATAATGGAAAAGATGTATGTCATTAGTGATAATAGGTACTCAGTATTTGTAGAATTGAAAGGAGCCTATGGTAGAAGAAAAAGGGGCAGGAAATACACACCTTGCAATGGAATGACACTAAAGGGAAAGCTGTCCAGAAGAAAGCCATGACAGGAGAGATACAGGGTGACAAGGCTAGATGGGCAGAGTGGCATCTAACCAATTCCACAGTCACCCATTTCCACCATGTATCCCTTCCCAACTTACTGGGCTATGATGCATTCATAGCTACGAGGATCTCTGTCTCATACACCTTTATCTGGACTCATGTAAGGTGATAGAACTTGGGGGGGGGGGGGGAAGGCGAGTGATCCTGCCCCTCTTTTTTCTGCCTTTACAGAGAATATGAGGCACTAGTCATGCAAATAATTTGAGGCCAGAGAGTAACCAGGAGCAGACAAAGCCACTTTTGAGACTATGGGGAAGGAATGTCACCTTGGATTCAATTGTGGAGAATCACAGTTTTACCAAATAATCAGCACTTTAATCAAAGAAGCAACTCTTGCACTGAAGGAAAATGACATCTCTAGCAATCTTCAAGTAGAAATAGGAATGACATTTGTAAGGGGATTGGAGGACATGGATAGAAACTCCCACGAATAGTCTCTTGTAGGTTTTCAGTTTTAAGAAGATGAAACTGCAGAGGCACCTGGGTGGCTCAGTCAGTTGAGCTTCCCACTCTTGGTTTTGGCTCGGGTCATGATCTCACAGTTCATGAGTTCGAGCCCCACATCGGGCCCTGTGCCATCAGCAAGGAGCCTGCTTGGGATTCTGTCTCTCCCCCTCTCTCTCTGCACCTCCCTCACTTGTTCTCTCTCTCTCAAAATAAATAAACAAACTTAAAAATTAAAAAAATATATATATGAAACTGAATTTCTAAAGGTGTCAGTAGATTACAAGTTAGGTGCCATGGTCAATTTATACAAGGGGAGTCTACACAGGCAACTGAGCAAACTTTTGCACTTGTCATGCAGTTCTATTCAAAGTGGCAGGTCCCATCCTCCTTTGCATCTGACGTTAAAAATGCAAATGTCAGGAAAATGGGCCCCTGATCTTCAAATAGATCCTATTCCTCTCAGGAGAGAAAAGAAAAAAGAACATCTTTTGACCACTGAGTAAACCAAAATATAAGAGGATTTTCAGTTTCTCCTACCTCTATTTTTGTTGCTTGGCAATGATCAAGGTAGAAAAATAACAACTCTCCATTGCTAGTTGGCAAGTTCTTTGTATTGTCAGGTTAGTAGAATCCTTGCCAGAGCATGCATATGAGATTTCTGCTATTTGGAATGTTGAAACAAGTGCTAATCCACAAGATTTTAATAAAATGCTTACTACGTATCATCCAAAGTCAGCATGTACAAAACTTACCAAACTTTATTTATAGAAATGGAACAAATTAAAAAGCATTTGCAGAAAGAGAAATAAATACATATATTTGTATTTATCTATCTGTTTGTTTTGAATGAACATATGTTTAGAGGGTAGGAAAATTTATCTCTCTAGAATCTCCATCCAGACCTTCATTGTGTATGATGACACATTTCCTATTGATTAGAGTCTCTACATGAGAGTTTGCCATAATTTTCATCTGGTCTTCTAGTGGTACATTTGTGATATTTTTTTAATGATCTTTTGGGAAATTTCTTCAACTTTGAAAGCCAGAGTGACTCAAGGGTACTAAGCAAACGATGTGTACCACTTTTTGTTTAAGCATATTTTGAATGTTACGCTTAGAAAGAAGTGGTTACGGTACCTATAATGTTTTACAGTATTCAAGGCGCAGAGCAAGAAGTATTACAGCTGCAAGGACTGGGCAGTGGAGAGGAAGAGGAAGCCTAGGAGAAGGAAAATGAAATAGAAAGTGTACAACTGAGGGGCGCCTGGGTGGCTCAGTCAGTTTAGCGTCTCTTGGCTTCGACTCAGGTCATGATCTCACGATTCCTGTGTTCGAGTCCCACATGGGGCTCTGTGCTGACAGCGCAGAGCCTGCTTGGGATTCTCTTTCTCTCTTTCTCTCTGCACCTCCCCTGTTCACTTGCTCTCTCTCAAACTAAATAAATGAACATTAAAAAAGAAAGAAAGAATACAACTGAAATAGCTAAAAGGGCCTTTTAATTGTTGGGAATACTTGTTTTAACCATGGGACCTGGAGGGCAGCAAAAGAGATGCTGAATAAGAAGAATGACCTTGGAAGTAAAACAGCAGTGGGAGGTGCTGGGAAGGAAGGGTGAAACACCAGTACTGGCAATGCAGGGCCCTCCTGGAGGGGAAGACGGCTTGCTGCTGGAGGATTTCCCTGGGAGAATGCAATCAAGAGAGTAATGCTTGATCGAGGATCAGCAGTGGGACAGAGCATCTCCTAGTTCAGGGAAAAGACAAAAGCAGAACTGACTCAAGGAAGCAGATTCATCTTGTAAATTGGACATAGACACAGTGACCCCTGCACTGTGCACCTGTAATTTGCTAACTTTCTTATAAACTTTACTCATGATTCCAGCTTTGCCCTAAGCGGGTGAGTATTTGGAATGACTGCCCATGGAAGTGAGAGTAAAAAAATTAAGGCAAGATTTTAATGTTAGACTGAAGTACAGAAAGGTGACCCTACCCATCTTCCTGGGGGATATCAGAGGGGGGAAGACGGGTGGGAGACCCTTGCTGAAGGCCCAGCTGTATTTCATTCAGGCAAACCTTTTCACCCAACACCTCTCCCAATGAGCGTTTTTCTTCCTTGGCAAAGGGAAGTTAAGCATAACCATAGAAAAACAGGAGTATTGCAATATCTAGGCCCTAACTGCCTTAATATTCATTATGGAAAATGGAATCTCTACCTGGCATGACTCATGGATGAGTGCCCTGAATTCCTAGCTAAAAAAAGAAAAAGAAAAAATGATTTTGAAAAGACTTTGCTGAGACTTAATTATACATGAAAAGCCTCATTTCTGGAGCAATGTAATCCATTGCTTCATCATATACAAAAGATATGAAACTCTTGTTTTCAGGAGAGTCATCTGAGGTTTTGGAGGTTTGTAGGCTTGTTTTGTTTGTTTTGTTTTCGTTTTCCAGTTTGCAGCCTTCACACACAAATGAATTTCTCAATTCATTTCTCCTCAGGAAGTCTCACTTTCTCTCTTCACTGCTGGAACTGTTTGCTTCCTCTTACGAACCACAGGCTTGGGGCACCTGGGTGACTCAGTGGGTTGGGCATCCAACTTCGGCTCAGGTCATGATCTCAAATTTCATGAGTTGGAGCCCCGAGTTGGGCTCTGTGCTGACAGCTGAGAGCTTGAAGCCTGCTTTGGATTCTATGTCTCCCTCTCTGTCTGCCCCTCCCCCGATCTCTCTCTCTCTCTCTCTCTCTCTCTCTCTCTTTCAGAAATAAACAAACATTAAAAGAATTAAAAACAAAAAAACAAAGCACAGGCTGGCCAAGAGATTTTGTGTGACATGATATACAGTTTGTAGCAACATGCCTGTAAGGGTATCTTTCAGCCCTCATTATTTTGCTTGGTAATAACAAGTTGTATTACCAGGGTCATTCTCTTGTACTCTGAGGCCACTTTTCCAATTTCGAATTTTCTTGGCAAACCCGTGACCTACAATAAAATATCCTTATGTAGACTCCCATCTCTATCTGTATCTTCAGTGGCCTCACCACCAATTCAAAGCCCATTTTACAAGGATTTGATGGACCTAGTTTTTTCCTCAGACTTTATTGTAATAATTATTGAGACCTCCAGCCTATACTGGAATATCAGGACTCTTCAGAATCCCCTCTCATAAATTCCTGCAAGACTCACCTGACTTTTTCTCTTTCTTCTTCCTCTCAACGTAATCTCAACTCCCCCTCTGTACATGTGTAATGTGTAGAACCCAAGCAGAGCTGGTCTAGGGTACAGTGAGTAAGACACTAGCCTCATGCACAAAATTTCAAAGGGAACAAAAAAACTTGGTAGTCATATTTAAATGTAAAATTTCCAAAACCAAATAAATGCAAAAAGTCATGATGAACAAAATATCAAAAATGTTTTAAAATTTTCTTAAGTGTTTATCTTTTGAGAGAGAGAGAGAGAGAGCAAATAGAGGAGGGGAGACAGAGAGGGAGACACAGAATCTGAAGAAGTCTCCAGGCTCTGAGCTGTCAGCACAGAGCCCTACATGGGGCTCGAACCCACGATCTGTGGGATCATGACCTGAGCTGAAGTCATACGCTTAACTGACTGAGCCACCCAGGCATACTAAAATATCAAAATTTTAAATGAAGATAAGCTGTTGTTTATTTTACAACCTTGCATCATTGTATTAAATGAACAGTCATTTCTAGTCCACCACTGTTCCTGCCCGTGTTGCCCTTGTCTACCCCTTCAGGCAAACTTTTAAGGGTTGACATAGCTGTAAATGGATGGGAACAACATGGGGCTTCACATATGCTTTTGGATTGTAGTGCTTTTATTAACTTTGTCTAGGTGGTTAAAATATGGGAGGATATTGTGATCAATGTGTGCAGGGCTGCCCATTTTTCCTTTTGCCTCAGGATCCAGTAGGCTCAGCACACACAGAACTAAGCCTTGCTAAAACCATGTTCTTTCTACAAGCAGAATTGCTCTCCAAGCTTTGTCTAGCATCCTGGGGCCAGAAAACAGAGTGGTAGGGTTGAAAGAGCCCAGATAATGACATAAACAATATAAACAGGGGCATTTATAAGGATGATAAAAGAATCTGTTGTAAATCAATCAAGCATTATTTTGGATGAGAAATGTATTAATTTTTCCATGCATTTATTGAAATATAAATACTTTTCAGTAGGGTTCTAGAATCAGCTTTCTATTTTCTCTTCCCTAATGACTCCACCAGTCTATTTAAGATTATAATCTCTGATCTGGTCCCACCTGGAAAATGCTGGCTCCCTGTGCCCATTCCTGGATTGGCCAGGTGCTTCTGTTGCCCAATGCCTCCTCACTCATCGCAGTCCTGTGTCCTGGGCCTCTCTGCTCTCTGCTCACTGCATCCTCTCTGCCAAGGCCAGCATTTTAAAGTCCCTTTTTGGTGGGGAGCATCCCTTCCTTACTTGACTCATAGCAGTCAGAATCCAACCAGAAAGAAACAGAAACTACTTCAGGCATGAGGTTGCCATTTTTATAGGTCAAAAGAGTCAAACATCAGTAGTTTATAACGGTTCAAACTATTTACAAGAAAGGGACTTTAATGCAGAGAATGTGTTACTCATATAGAGGAAGACCAAGAGGCCAAACAAAACAGATTACCCAAAGATTAGGAAGGGCAGGCACCATTCCTGCCCCTAGCCTAAAGAGATAAAAGCAGGAAGTGGTATTACCAGAATCCATTTTATCTGGGGAAAGCTGGAAGCCTGGAGTACCTGATCCAGTGGGAGCTGGAGACACAGAGAAGAGAGAATTGTTGCCAGGACAGTGACTTGAAGCCCACGGAGAGGAAAAGAAATAGCCCCCACTTTTTCCAACCCCCACCTGCCAGTGCTCACGTTGACCAAACCTACCCAGAAACCAGATGGTACAGAGGTCTTTGAGCTAGGGTCAGTGACCTAGCTCTGCTTTCCTGAAACTGAGAGAAGAGGGGGCAAGGAATGACCGAGGGAAACCCAGCTCAGGATTAGCTCAGAGCCCAATTCATAAGGGGTGCCATCACCAGGTAGCAATATGGCATTTGTAGCCACATCATGAAACATTGCTCAGCAGCATCAACCAAGAGCTCTTGCTACTCAGTCACTACATTTCCAATATTGCAGGAACCACAAACGCACAGGTCATTGTACTTCAAAATTATTTCCTTATTATTTGAACTTAATTAAAAGCAGGAAGCTCTCTTCCTATGCATTAAGTACTTTTAAAGTTGCTACAGAATTGCTTATTTTCCCATGGAAATGACTTCATGTATACCCAAATCTGTCATTTTCAACAAAGTAATAAGCAGCATAATCACCTGGGCTAGTTCTCATTTAGTGCTAGCATCTAGATGCAGTGGTCCATTTCAGCTGTCCTTGAATTGAAGCGATCTCACTCTATCTTTCTATACTAACTCTTAACCATTATCTTGTCTTCCTCTGCCACGGAGACACTGTCTAGATAAATGAATGGAAAAATGGATGGAGGTGGATGGATGATAGAAGATGGATGGATGTTAATGATAATGATGATGTCCCTGGATTTTAAATAAGGAGATGTTCCCAGCTGTGTGTGTGTGTGTGTGTGTGTGTGTGTGTGTGTGTGACAGTGGGAATCAAAGAGTGCTACGGTTGGTTACTGCAGGGTTATAGATGCAAAATGTGAACCTCATTAATGTAATGTTTTATCTTCTAACCATAGTTAAGATGTTAAAAATAGAAGGAGACAATTGGCTTAGAGAGACAGTAATGATTCGGGCATTCTTCACTACAAGTAGGGAGAGTTTGACTACATTTTCTTTATTCAGATAATAAATAATAAACTGTTGTCTGAATTATTCAGATTTTCTTTTAATGTTCACATTCCCACATTCAGGCTTTGCAGGATGCTATAAATCCTGCCCCCCTTCCCACCATCTGCACTGTCCTATGAACTTGAATTTTTTTTATGAATTAATGTTAATGTGTGATTAGTCTACAAGTTCTTCAAGCAAAGTTCATTGCTCTTAATAAATCTTGCAAATTCTTCAAACTCTGCTGTAAAATTAAGCGTATGAAATATCATATTTTAGGTATAATTATCAATACCAAGAACATGAAATTAGCAAAATGCACTAAAAGCAGTTCAAGAGTGTTTGTAGATCACTTAGGGATGAATATATGCTGAGAAGTTTAAGTCTTAAATAACTCCAACTGGAACGATTAAAGTATCAAAAAAAGTTCATGCTTCTAAACTGTCTTTTAAAATCAGAAATTTAGAACCAGTCTCTTTCATTCCTCCCTTCTTTGCACGTAATGATTCCCTCTAGCCGATAGAATTTGATGTACTCTAAGAATATCCTCAAAATATGTCTTTACAGAAGCAACTTACAAAATGCATTGAGGCAGTAAGTGATTGCTTTAAGTGGCTGAAATACAAATATCTTCTGCAACCATAACCTGGCCAAAAACACTAAAAATGATCATAACTAGTTCTCTTCCTATGGGAGATTTATATTCCATTAAGAAATAAGCAAAGAAAGGTGTTAACCAGCTTGAATTGACAACATCCTGGAAATTCAAACATGCTTTTTAACATGTATTTGCTTTTTAACAAGTTCTATAGATACACAGCAGAAAATGTCATTTCTTTCCAAAATGGCATTCATTGATATAAAAAGCATTTTAAATGTCAAATGGAAGAACATTTCTAAAGGAACTTCAGTGTGATCACATTATGAATTTCTTATTCTGTAGAGTACAAAGCTACTGCCTAAAATTGAATTTCTCTGCCTATAATTAAATTAATTCTAAAGAAGAGTTCCCCTTTTGCAGACTTCACAGATTTGGGTATTAAACATAAATGTTCACATAGCTCTTCTTGACCTAACTAAGTCAAATATAATAAAGAGGCACCTGTGGATTGAGGAACTGGAAAGATTGAAGGCAGAAGAACGATGTTGTTTGACATCCTCAGGGGCAGATCTGGGCTGGGCTTTATCAGAGTACTTCAGTCACTGGAAACTTTCCCATAATGAACTGTAGAACCTTTCCTTTACCAGTGTTCTCACACTTTTCCACAAATCAGAATCCCTTGGAGGGCTTGTTAAAACAAATTGCTGGGCCCTTCCCTGAGAGTTTCTAATTCTGTAGGTCGGGGGGGCGCAAATTTTCATTTCTAACAAACTCTCAGGGGATTCATGCCATTGGGGGGTTGTGGGCACACTTAGAGAACTACTGCTCCACAGTGAGAGCTCGAACTAGAACTTACACTTGAGCTTCACCACTTTCAAAGCTCTTTCATGCCTTTTTATTTAATTCAGTTCTAAACCATCCCATAAGATGCACAGGATAGCTGATTCTCTCCATTTTATGGATTGTAAATGAAAAACACTGAGGCTTCTCTACCTCTATTCTTGGTTTCAATGAATACAACAACCTCCAATGAAGGTGCCCAAACTGGAAACCTAGAAGTCACCCAAGACTCCCTTCTCTCTCTCCACCCATCCAGCCCTTGCCCAAGCCATGCTGATTTTACTCCCTATCTTAGGGGTACCCTGCTGTCTTCCACTTCTGGGACTTTGGATATATTGTTTTCTCTCCCTGACATACTCATACTCATGTTTAAATTTTTCTGGAAAAAAAAGTCTCATAAGATTTGATACATAATATTAAATCAGGATAAGTTAGTCTTTTATACATATCTATTTTATCCTCTTTTTAGTATTCATGAACCCAATTTCTCCTTCAAATTTATTCATTTTCTGGTAGATCTTTTTAAAAATTTGCCATTCCATAAGCATGTGATTGTGTCTGAAACTCTCTTGCTTGAAACCCATGAGGCATGGTTGCTGAGACCTACTCTTCATGTAGAAACCCAAGTAGCTAATCCTCCAATACAGTGTGGAATCAGACTCCCATTTTTCATACTCACTTCAATAGGTTTTTTCTTATCATAAGTACTTTGACTCTTCACTCTTTGAATTTTTCCATTTGGCTCATTAATTTCAGCACTCGCCTCATCAGGGCCTGGGGTTTAACAGGGTAAGCTGCTCTTCTGAGAAAAAGTTTATTGCTAGTAAATATAATTACTCTTTTATTACGATATTTTATGAGAATATAAACAAGGGTTTTGCTACATTGTCAGACTCACAATTGTTAAAATGCACCTGACATAATTTTCCTTAACTTGAAATTTCTACAGTCGTTGTTTTCATGACAAAAAGGTCTCTGTGGACTCCTTGCTAGAAGTTACACAAATCTCAGCTTCCAGACTCTCCCTAACCAGAATGGAAAGGAAGTGATGGCATTGTCAGTAGACTGCCTCTCCCAGCACGTAAAGATAGTTATGCCACCTGGAAAATGGTGGTTTAAGTGGTTTAATGATTCGTTATTGAAAAGTGAAAAGCTGATGTCTTGTTTTATATCATGTGTTAGTAAATTCATATGCTGCTGATTGGCAGGGTCGTTGTTCTGTCTGTAAATAGCTTATAATTCACAAAGATTCAGCAGCACCACTTCATTGGATGTCCCCACCTCCCACCCTTTCTCCATCCAACTCCTCACAACATATATTACATCTAGCACCTTGCCAAACTACCCATTATTCTTTGAGACCATGACTATATTGCCCGAATAACAACTTTATTAAGTACTCATGCACTGATAGTTATACTAAAAATGTATTCATCTATGCCTCGGTTTCTTTATCTGCTCAGACGGAGTGATAGCACCTTAAAACTTGGATGTGATCTTTAGGTACAATAACATACATACATACATAGAAGGTGTTCAATAAACTGGAGCTATTACTGTATTTTTAGCTACTATAAGCAGTAAGGCAGGGAATGTATATATCTTGTTCGTTGCTATTGCCCCAGTGTCTTACAAGTACCTGGAAGATGGTAGATATTCAGTGATCTTCTTTTTTTAATATTTATTTATTTTTGAGATAGAGAGAGTGCATGCACACACACTTGGGTGCGTGTGTAAAGGAGGGGCGGAGAGAGGGAGGCAGAGGATCCCAAGCAGGCTCTGCACTGTGATTGCAGAGCCCGATGCGGGGACTCAAGCTCACCAACAATGAAATCATGACCTGGCCCAAAATCAAGAGTTGGCCTCTTAACCAACTGAGCACCCAGGTGCCCCAGATATTTAGTGATTTTTTTTTAATGAATGCAAGTATGCATACTTGAATGAATAAAGCCCTGGCAAAGAGGACATCAATAACTTTGAGGGTTTTGTGGAAATCAAACGGGTATGTTAGGAAAATTGAACTTTAGTGCTGTGCCATAAGTTAAGTTTGAGTAGGACTTTTAAATTTTCTCAGCCTCAGATTCTTTGTCTGTAACTAGAGTAACAACCCCATTTCTCAAAGGGGTGTTAACAGACATAAATGACATAAAGAATGACCCCTGGGAAAAGAAAGCAATAACAAAATATGCCAGAAATGAAAGAGTGTATTGGGACTTACTAAAAGGAAAGATGGAGAAAGAACAAAAGTTCATAATCTTTTTTTTTTTTTTATGAAATTTATTGACAAATTGGTTTCCATACAACACCCAGTGCTCATCCCAAAAGGTACCCTCCTCAATACCCATCACCCACCCTCCCCTCCCTCCCACCCCACATCAACCCTCAGTTTGTTCTCAGTTTTTAACAGTCTCTTATGCTTTGGCTCTCTCCCACTCTAACCTCTTTTTTTTTTTTTTTTCCTTCCCCTCCCCCATGGGTTCCTGTTAAGTTTCTCAGGATCCACATAAGAGTGAAACCATATGGTATCTGTCTTTCTCTGTATGGCTTATTTCACTTAGCATTACACTCTCCAGTTCCATCCACGTTGCTACAAAGGGCCATATTTCATTTTTTCTCATTGCCACATAGTACTCCATTGTGTATATATACCACAATTTCTTTATCCATTCATCAGTTGATGGACATTTAGGCTCTTTCCATAATTTGGCTATTGTTGAGAGTGCTGCTATGAACATTGGGGTACAAGTGCCCCTATGCATCAGTACTCCTGTATCCCTTGGATAAATTCCTAGCAGTGCTATTGCTGGGTCATAGGGTAGGTCTATTTTTAATTTTCTGAGGAACCTCCACACTGCTTTCCAGAGCGGCTGCACCAATTTGCATTCCCACCAACAGTGCAAGAGGGTTCCCGTTTCTCCACATCCTCTCCAGCATCTATAGTCTCCTGATTTGTTCATTTTGGCCACTCTGACTGGCGTGAGGTGATACCTGAGTGTGGTTTTGATTTGTATTTCCCTGATAAGGAGCGACGCTGAACATCTTTTCATGTGCCTGTTGGCCATCTGGATGTCTTCTTTAGAGAAGTGTCTATTCATGTTTTCTGCCCATTTCTTCACTGGGTTATTTGTTTTTCGGGTGTGGAGTTTGGTGAGCTCTTTATAGATTTTAGATACTAGCCCTTTGTCCGATATGTCATTTGCAAATATCTTTTCCCATTCCGTTGGTTGCCTTTTAGTTTTGTTGGTTGTTTCCTTTGCTGTGCAGAAGCTTTTTATCTTCATAAGGTCCCAGTAATTCACTTTTGCTTTTAATTCCCTTGCCTTTGGGGATGTGTCGAGGAAGAGATTGCTACGGCTGAGGTCAGAGAGATCTTTCCTGCTTTCTCCTCTAAGGTTTTGATGGTTTCCTGTCTCACATTTAGGTCCTTTATCCATTTTGAGTTTATTTTTGTAAATGGTGTGAGAAAGTGGTCTAGTTTCAACCTTCTGCATGTTGCTGTCCAGTTCTCCCAGCACCATTTGTTAAAGAGGCTGTCTTTTTTCCATTGGATGTTCTTTCCTGCTTTGTCAAAGATGAGTTGGCCATACGTTTGTGGGTCTAGTTCTGGGGTTTCTATTCTATTCCATTGGTCTGTGTGTCTGTTTTTGTGCCAATACCATGCTGTCTTGATGATGACAGCTTTGTAGTAGAGGCTAAAGTCTGGGATTGTGATGCCTCCTGCTTTGGTCTTCTTCTTCAGAATTCCTTTGGCTATTCGGGGCCTTTTGTGGTTCCATATGAATTTTAGGATTGCTTGTTCTAATTTCGAGAAGAATGCTGGTGCAATTTTGATTGGGATTGCATTGAATGTGTAGATAGCTTTGGGTAGTATTGACATTTTGACAATATTTATTTTTCCAATCCATGAGCAGGGAATGTCTTTCCATTTCTTTAAGTCTTCTTCAATTACCTTCATAAGCTTTCTATAGTTTTCAGCATACAGATCCTTTACATCTTTGGTTAGATTTATTCCTAGGTATTTTATGCTTCTTGGTGCAATTGTGAGTGGGATCAGTTTCTTTATTTGTCTTTCTGTTGCTTCATTGTTGGTGTATAAGAATGCAACTGATTTCTGGACATTGATTTTGTATCCTGCAACTTTGCTGAATTCATGTATCAGTTCTAGCAGACTTTTGGTGGAGTCTATCGGATTTTCCATGTATAATATCATGTCATCTGCAAAAAGCGAAAGCTTGACTTCATCTTTGCCAATTTGGATGCCTTTGATTTCCTTTTGTTGTCTGATTGCTGATGCTAGAACTTCCAGCACTACGTTAAACAACAGCGGTGAGAGTGGGCATCCCTGTCGTGTTCCTGATCTCAGGGAAAAAGCTCTCAGTTTTTCCCCGTTGAGGATGATGTTAGCTGTGGGCTTTTCATAAATGGCTTTTATGATCTTTAAGTATGTTCCTTCTATCCCGACTTTCTCAAGGGTTTTTATTAAGAAAGGGTGCTGGATTTTGTCAAAGGCCTTTTCTGCATCGATTGACAGGATCATATGGTTCTTCTCTTTTTTTTTGTTAATGTGATGGATCACGTTGATTGATTTGCGAATGTTGAACCAGCCCTGCATCCCAGGAATGAATCCCACTTGATCATGGTGAATAATTCTTTGTATATGCTGTTGAATTCGATTTGCTAGTATCTTATTGAGAATTTTTGCATCCATATTCATCAGGGATATTGGCCTGTAGTTCTCTTTTTTTACTGGGTCTCTGTCTGGTTTAGGAATCAAAGTAATACTGGCTTCATAGAATGAGTCTGGAAGTTTTCCTTCCCTTTCTATTTCTTGGAATAGCTTGAGAAGGATAGGTATTATCTCTGCTTTAAATGTCTGGTAGAACTCCCCTGGGAAGCCATCTGGTCCTGGACTCTTATTTGTTGGGAGATTTTTGATAACCGATTCAATTTCTTCGCTGGTTATGGGTCTGTTCAAGCTTTCTATTTCCTCCTGATTGAGTTTTGGAAGAGTGTGGGTGTTCAGGAATGTGTCCATTTCTTCCAGGTTGTCCAATTTGTTGGCATATAATTTTTCATAGTATTCCCTGATAATTGTTTGTATCTCTGAGGGATTGGTTGTAATAATTCCATTTTCATTCATGATTTTATCTATTTGGGTCATCTCCCTTTTCTTTTTGAGAAGCCTGGCTAGAGGTTTGTCAATTTTGTTTATTTTTTCAAAAAACCAACTCTTGGTTTCGTTGATCTGCTCTACCGTTTTTTTAGATTCTATATTGTTTATTTCTGCTCTGATCTTTATTATTTCTCTTCTTCTGCTGGGTTTAGGCTGCCTTTGCTGTTCTGCTTCTATTTCCTTTAGGTGTGCTGTTAGATTTTGTATTTGGGATTTTTCTTGTTTCTTGAGATAGGCCTGGATTGCAATGTATTTTCCTCTCAGGACTGCCTTCGCTGCGTCCCAAAGCGTTTGGATTGTTGTATTTTCATTTTCGTTTGTTTCCATATATTTTTTGATTTCTTCTCTAATTGCCTGGTTGACCCACTCATTCGTTAGTAGGGTGTTCTTTAACCTCCACGCTTTTGGAGGTTTTCCAGACTTTTTCCTGTGGTTGATTTCAAGCTTCATAGCATTGTGGTCTGAAAGTATGCATGGTATAATTTCAATTCTTGTAAACTTATGAAGGGCTGTTTTGTGACCCAGTATATGATCTATCTTGGAGAATGTTCCATGTGCACTCGAGAAGAAAGTATATTCTGTTGCTTTGGGATGCAGAGTTCTAAATATATCTGTCAAGTCCATCTGATCCAATGTCTCATTCAGGGCCCTTGTTTCTTTATTGACTGTGTGTCTAGATGATCTATCCATTTCTGTAAGTGGGGTGTTAAAGTCCCCAGCAATTACCACATTCTTATCAATAAGGTTGCTTCTGTTTATGAGTAATTGTTTTATATACTTGGGGGCTCCGGTATTCGGCGCATAGACATTTATAATTGTTAGCTCTTCCTGATGGATAGACCCTGTAACTATTATATAATGTCCTTCTTCATCTCTTGTTACAGCCTTTAATTTAAAGTCTAGTTTGTCTGATATAAGTATGGCTACTCCAGCTTTCTTTAGGCTTCCAGTAGCATGATAAATAGTTCTCCATCCCCTCACTCTGAATCTAAAGGTGTCCTCAGGTCTAAAATGAGTCTCTTGTAGACAGCAAATAGATGGGTCTTGTTTTTTTATCCATTCTGATACCCTATGTCTTTTGGTTGGCGCATTTAATCCGTTTACATTCAGTGTTATTATAGAAAGATACGGGTTTAGAGTCATTGTGATGTCTGCATGTTTTATGCTTGTAGTGATGTCTCTGGTACTTTGTCTCACAGGGTCCCCCTTAGGATCTCTTGTAGGGCTGGTTTAGTGGTGACAAATTCCTTCAGTTTTTGTTTGTTTGGGAAGACCTTTATCTCTCCTTCTATTCTAAATGACAGACTTGCTGGATAAAGGATTCTCGGCTGCATATTTTTGCTGTCTAACACCCTGAAAATCTCGTGCCAATTCTTTCTGGCCTGCCAAGTTTCAAAAGAGAGATCAGTCACGAGTCTTATAGGTCTCCCTTTATATGTGAGGGCACGTTTACCCCTTGCTGCTTTCAGAATTTTCTCTTTATCCTTGTATTTTGCCAGTTTCACTATGATATGTCGTGCAGAAGATCGATTCAAGTTACGTCTGAAGGGAGTTCTCTGTGCCTCTTGGATTTCAATGCCTTTTTCCTTCCCCAGTTCAGGGAAGTTCTCAGCTATTATTTCTTCAAGTACCCCTTCAGCACCTTTCCCTCTCTCTTCCTCCTCTGGAATACCAATTATGCGTATATTATTTCTTTTTAGTGTATCACTTAGTTCTCTAATTTTCCCCTCATACTCCTGGATTTTTTTCTCTCTCTTTTTCTCAGCTTCCTCTTTTTCCATAACTTTATCTTCTAGTTCACCTATTCTCTCCTCTGCCTCTTCCATCCGAGCTGTGGTGGTTTGCATTTTGTTTTGCATTTCCTTTAAAGCGTTTTTCAGCTCCTCGTGACTGTTCCTTAGTCCCTTGATCTCTGTAGCAAGAGATTCTCTGCTGTCCTGTATACTGTTTTCCAGCCCAGCGATTAATTTTATGACTATTATTCTAAATTCACTTTCTGTTATATTATTTAAATCCTTTTTGATCAGCTCATTAGCTGTTGTTATTTCCTGGAGATTCTTCTGAGGGGAATTCTTCCGCTTGGTCATTTTGGATAGTCCCTGGTGTGGTGAGGGCCTGCAGGGCACTTCCCCTGTGCTGTGGTGTATAACTGGAGTTGGTGGGCGGGGCCGCAGTCAGTCCTGATGTCTGCCCCCAGCCCACCGCTGGGGCCACAGTCAGACTGGTGTGTGCCTTCTCTTCCCCTCTCCTAGGGGTGGGATTCACTGTGGGGTGGCGTGGCCCGTCTGGGCTACTTGCACACTGCCAGGCTTGTGATGCTGGGGATCTGGCGTATTAGCTGGGGTGGGAAGGCAAGGTGCACGGCGGGAGGGGGGGCAGGCTTAGCTCGCTTCTCCTTAGGTGATCCACTTCAGGAGGGGCCCTGTGGCAGCCGGAGGGAGTCAGATCCGCTGCCGGAGGTTTGGCTCCGCAGAAGCACAGAGTTGGGTGTTTGCGCGGAGCGAGCAATTTCCCTGGCCGGAACCGGTTCCCTTTGGGATTTTGGCTGGGGGATGGGCGGGGGAGATGGCGCTGGCGAGCGCCTTTGTTCCCCGCCAAACTGAGCTCTGTCGTCCGGGGGCTCCGCAGCTCACCCTCCCTTTGTCCTCCAGCCTTCCCGCTTTCCGAGCAGAGCTGTTAACTTATGACCTCCCAGACGCTAAGTCGCGCTTGCTGTTGGAACACAGTCCGTCAGGCCCCTCCGCTTTTGCAAGCCGGACTCGAGGGCTCTGCTTGGCCGGCGAGCCGCCCCTCCGCCCCGGTTCCCTCCCGCCAGTCCGTGGAGCGCGCACCGCCTCGCCGCCCTTCCTACCCTCTTCCGTGGGCCTCTCGTCTGCACTTGGGTCCGGTGACTCCATTCTGCTAATCCTCTGGCGGTTTTCTGGGTTATTTAGGCAGGTGTAGGTGGAATCTAAGTGATCAGCAGGACGCGCGGTGATCCCAGCGTCCTCCTACGCCGCCATCTTCCTGCGCCTCCTCGAGGATGGTTCAAAAGTTCATAATCTTTGATACAAAGGCTCCCTGCCTCAGCAGACCAGCTTAGCTGTATGTGAATGGTGGAGTCAGGAAAGAGGGGGCCACACACAGACCACACAGGATGGAGGAAAGGGAGAACAGAGGCAAAAAGCCAAAGAAAGGTTTGTAGGTTTGTATCTATTATTTAAGTAACTGATGTTGAGTCAAATAATGGGAGAAGTTTTGGTTTGTTATGGGAAATAAATTACAAATTTGTATGCAATGTAATCACCTGTTACAATATTTGCTAAAACTTTTGAGGATGATTTTGGATAAAATATGGGAAAAAACTTCCCAAGGTATAAAATGTCAGATAACAATAAAATTACTTGATATTTTTGTAGCTAAGCTATCACAATTAGTGAGTGTGCCACAAAGTCACTTGAAACTTTGAGATTTGGAGAATTTAGAGTTCCCGCTTTAAAAAAGTCTCTCCAGGGTGGAGACTCAGTCAGTCTGACTGGGTGGCTCAGTCAGTTGAGCATCAGACTTCAGCTCAGGTCATGATCTCATACTCCATGAGTTCGAGCCTCGCATCGGGCTCTGTGCTGACAGCTTGGAGCCTGGAGCCTGCTTCAGATTCTGTGTGTGTGTCTCTCTCTGCCCCTCCCCTGCTCATGTTCTGTCTCTCTCTGTCTCAAAAATAAATGAAAACATTAAAAACAAATTTAAAAAGTCTCTCCAGGTCTTCTCATCCAAATAAAAAATAAAAAACATGAGAAAGAGTAGAAAATCATAACACTTTATAGGTTGTTATTAGCACTGCTAGGTCTTTAGTCCACCTTGAATTCTTTATTGAATAAAGTGAACTTCCAATAAGTGAAAACTTATGCTTAAGTCTTTGGCAATAATCTTAATTTGCCAATTTTCAAACAATTGAAAAATTTTTTCAAAATTAATTGAATAATGTATAATCTTATATAATTGGATTTTTCTATTATACTGTAAGTTAAAAGATTACACAACCTTATTACACAGGTAAGTTAAAAGATTACACAGGAACTCTAGCCATTATTTAATGTATGTTGTATGTCATAAAGTAACAATTTTCCTTCCATATGCCAAGAACTTTTTTTCGCAGGGGGTGCCTGGGTGGCTCAGTCGGTTAAGTGTCCAACTCTTGATTTCAGCTCAGGTCATGATCTCATGGTTTGTCAGTTGGAGCCCACATCAGCCTCTGCACTGACAGTGCGGAGCCTGCTTGGGATTCTCTCTCTGTTCCTCTCTCTCTCTGCCCCTTCCTCACTCACACTCTCTCTCTTACTGTCTCTCTCAACTTAAATAAATACTCACACTCTCTCTCTTACTGTCTCTCTCAACTTAAATAAACTTAAAAAAAAAAGAGTTGTACCTCCCAAAAAAATTTTTTTTGGCAGTTTCTTTTTTTCTTTTTTTTAATAAGCTCTATCCCCTACATGGGGCTTGAGAGTCACATGCTCTACCAACTGAGCCACACAGGCACCCCTTACCAAGAATTTTTTTTTTAATTTTTTTAAGTTTGTTTATTTTGAGAGAGAGAGAGCTGGAGAGGGGCAGAGAGAGAGAGAGAGAGAGAGAGAGAGAGGAAACCCCAAGCAGCTTCCACAGAGTCAGCGCAGAGCCAGATGTGGGGCTTGAACTCACGAAACTGTGAGCCAACATCAAGAGTCAGATGCTTAACCGACTGAGCTTCCCAGGCGCCCCACCAAGAATTGTTTTTAAATGCAACTTCCTCAGACTTACTGGTTCTCAGTCCTGACTGCACATTAGAATGCCCTGGAAAGTTTTTCAAACATACCACTGTAAGGGCCCTCTTCTAAATGAAATTAATTCCTTTGCAAAAAGACCCAGCTACTGATACAGGTCTGAAAACTTCCCAGGATTCTAGTATTTACTCAGGGCAGAGAATCAGTTTTTTGATTCATGTTCTCCAAATAACTCAGTTGGATTCCATTAACTGCCTTTGACAAACGTTAAAGAATAATTTTTTATTTTTTTTTATTTATTTTTTTTTTCAACGTTTATTTATTTTTGGGACAGAGAGAGACAGAGCATGAACGGGGGAGGGGCAGAGAGAGAGGGAGACACAGAATCGGAAACAGGCTCCAGGCTCTGACCCATCAGCCCAGAGCCTGACGCGGGGCTCGAACTCCCGGACCGCGAGATCGTGATCTGGCTGAAGTCGGACGCTTAACCGACTGCGCCACCCAGGCGCCCCAAAGAATAATTTTTTAAAGGGATAAAACCAAGACTCTCATTCAAATATAAAATGAACACGTCGAAGATTTTATTTAACTCGTTAGTTAATGAGGGAACCAATAAGATGTTACAACTGGTTCAAAGGAGAATGCACAGAACAGACAAATAAAAGTCAGGGATCAGGGGGTCATGATCTCACAGTTTGTGGGTTCGAGCCCCGCATCAGGCTCCGTGCTGACCACTTTCTCAGAACCTGGAGCCTGCTTCAGATTCTGTTCCCTTCTCTCTCTGCCCCTCCCCCACTCACGCTTTGTTTCACTCTGTTTCTCAAAAACAAATAAATGTAAAAAAAAAAAATTTAAAAGCCAGGGGTCAGCCAACTATAGCCCTATAGGCCATGTCCAGCCTAATGCTTGTTTCTGCACAACTAGCAAGATAAGCAGATTGTTATTTTTATATCTGCACAACCAGCAAGATAAACATGTTTTTATTTTTGTTTCTAGAAAATATCAAAGAATTATAATATTTTGTGACATGAAAATTGTATGAAATTCAATTTCACCACACACACAGCCCTGCCCACTGGTTTACTAGAGCTCCTTTAGATCTACAACAACTTAGTTAAGTCATTGCAATAGAGACCATAGAACTATACAGCCTAAAATATGTACTATTTGGCTCTTTTCAGAAAAAAAATGTGCCAATCCATGATACAAGCAATCAAGAATACTGACACAAATTTGCAAATTGATGTAAAACTTGTCAAAATCCACCCAGCAATAAAATAGAAAGCTTAGAATCATCTCTCCCATAGGAGGGAAATCAATGGCATCTCCATCCAAGTAAAATTTTCTTGCATCTCTGAGAACTTGAATTATTTGCATTGCCATTACTTCTGTATAGCTTATAGAGTTTTAGAATAGCCCAAAGACCATAAAAAGCACAGAAGCCTCTAAAAGTACCTAACCTCCAAAGGTCTGCCAGGTGATGCTCAGTATTTTCTTGAAAAGACACCTAATAATCTTTTTTTTATGTTTGTTTTTATTTTTGAGAGAGATAGAACATGAGCGGGGGAGGGGCAGAGAACGAGGGAGACAGAATCCGAAGCAGGCTCCAGGCTCTGAGCTGTCAGCACAGAGGCTAATGCGGGTCTCGAACTCAAGAACCTTGAGATTATGACCTGAGCGGAAGTCAAAGGCTTAACTGACTCAGGCACCCCAACACCTAATAACTTTATTATACTCATGTCACAATCTTTCACAATTTTTCCCAGCGTGAACTAAACTACATTAACTTTTTTAGGACATTAGAGATCTACTCTGAACAGAATTCATTTTATTCCAATATACTTAGGGCATGGCCAGGCCCTATTTCATCACACATCTCTGCTTCAGGAACTTGGCACACACCGGTGACTGACCACCATTAACTGACCTCTGACTTCCAGCTTCTCATTCACAGACCAAACATGAGTCATTATTGGGCATGTGCAAAGTACTCTATTTAAGATGCTCCCAAATGAAAGACCCAGACTCTGCCCTCAGAGAACATATACTCCTGGCACAGGCATTTCCAAGCCAATAGAGATACTCCATTTTAGGTCCAATTCATCTGTGATTTTACAGCTTCCCACCTTCCTAAAGGAAAATGCAGCATCCTTCTAAAATTCCTATCCATACTGCATTGCTTTCATTGACTGGTAGGAAAACAACTCTGCAGTAAAACCAAGTCTGATCATCCTTTAAAATGCATGCTTAAAGGGCGCCTGGGTGGGTGGCTCAGTTGGTTAACTGTCCTACTTCGGCTCAGGTCATGATCTCATGGCTTGTGAGTTCTAGCCCTGCATCAGGTTCTGAGTTGTCAGCACAGAACCTGGAACCTGCTTCAGATTCTGTGTCTCCCTTTGTCTACCCCTCCCACTCCCCACCTCTCTCTCAAAAATAAACATTAAAAAAATAAGTAAATAAAATGCATGCTTAACTTTTAAACCAACTTTATTTTCATTTAAACTGTTGAATATTTATTGCAATTAAGAAAATCATCATTAAACTTACCTTCAGTATTTTTATGATATTCTTATGAAAATTTTTTGTGAAGTAACCAGTTTTCCAAATTTGCACTGAAATGTTTGCCTTATTTTAAGAAATAACACTTGCTTTGATCTTAGCAGTTCACAATCAAAAATTGCTTAAGGTCGTTCTCTGAAGAGACTTTCCTGAAACCAGACTGGCATCTCCAACATACACACCAGTTTTTTTCTGCAAATGAGCACAGCTTGTGGTTTAAAGAATTGCACTTGTTAATTTTGCTTTCTTAGATCATATTTGGCTTTGCTCCTCACCACATCCCTAAAGCCATGAGCACAAGTCTTCTTACCAGCTTTATTTCACAAATGCAGATCTACCAGCAAATGAAAATCAGGTCTCCCTTTTATGCTTCCCAAAGCACTGTGAGTGTCCTCTTTCACAACACCTACTTGTGATCAGATAGTTAACGCTTGAAGACTGAATGTTCCCTGAAGACAAGGGCCAGGTCTGTTGTGTTCATCATCCCACCGTCAGCAGTCCAGGAAGATGGGTTCTGGAGTCTAACTATGTGCCTCCAAACCTCAGCTCAATGCCTTGCAGCCTTGGGCAAGTTATTTAACTTCTGTCTGTGCCTCAGTTTTCCATCTGTGCAATGGTCATTACAGTACTTATTTCATGGGCTTCTTGTGAAGATTTAGTTAATGTGTACGATGCTTAGAACTGTGCCTGGTATGTACTAAGTAACAAAAAAATAGGAGCTATTATTATGACCTAGCAAAATGCCTGGCACATATCAATATGCAATAAATATGTGTTAAATGAATTAATGATTGAGTGAAGTAAAGGAAGAACTGAATCAAATATTCAAACTTTCTAAGTCTAATGCCTTTTTACTCTTCTGTGCTTTCTTGAGTATACAGAAAACTTACTTTTAGAAAACAAGTTTCCACTAAATTATCAAACAATGATTCCACTGATTCTCTATAAAAATAATCAGTGGATTAACTGAAATTTTCTTTTCTGGGTTTGCTGCTCCAGTCCTTGACTTAAAGGCAACATGCCTTTAAAATAACCATAAAGTCCTCTCTAGCAATTCATTTAAATCACCATGTTATACTGCGACATAGTAGGTGTTTAATAACTGAGGAATGATTGGTTTAGGGAATCAATGAAGAATGCATACCTACATATAATTTATAAAATTAGAGCTTAGAGCAGTGTGTAAAACAAAATATACCAGATAATTAAGGACACAATTTTATTCATACTGTTACAATAGGGAGAGCAGTTCATTAATGAGGAATGTCTCAAAGAAAAGCATGGATGGGTTTGCTGTTGGTTTTTTTTTTTTATTTGAGTATAGTTGACACACGATGTTACATTAGTTTCATGGGCACAATTTAGAGATTGACAGGTTTATACATTATACTGTGTTCACCACAAGTGTGGCTACCATTGTCTTATTATATCACTATTACAGTGTCATTAACTGTGATCCTTATCCTATGCCTTTATTCCCGTGACTTATTCATTCTATTGCTGGAAGCCTATATCTCTCTCTTTCCTTCACCCATTTTGTCCACTTCCTTCTTGCAACCATCAGTTTGTTCTCTGTATTTATAGTCTGGTTCTGCTTTCCATTGTTAATTCCTTTATTTTCTTTTTTAGGTTCCATATACGAGTGAAATCATGTTGTATTTCTCTTTCTCAGTCTGACTTTTTTCACTTGGTATAATACCCGCTAGGTCCATCCATGTTGTCTCAAAGCAGGTGGAGTTCTATAGAGTCAAAGGGAGTCATCTGTGAGGCTTATGGGAATCTTGGGAAAGCGTAGACAGCAAGTCTTCCCTAAGTCCTATGAAGAAAGGTGATTCTTTGCAGTTAGCCCTTTCCCAGAACAAAAAAGATGGTGGAGAGATTTCGGAAAGCAAAAGGTTTGAGATGAAGGCTTGTTAACCATAGCTGTTTTCTGGAAAAGCTCAGATTAAAGTTCAACATTGTCAGCAGTAATTTTCAATGGGGCAGTTTACTACTGTACAGGGATATGAATAACAGAAATTAAGGGTCATCAATGACCATATTAGAGACTGTCTACAATATAATATTTTGTGTGCTTTCCATAGTTCTAAATTCACATTTTATTTTATCTTAATCTTTATTACTTCCTTAGATATATATGAAGTTATTAATAGAGAGAAAAATAAATTGATTATTTCACTTGCAAGCCAGAAGTGGAAAAACACATCCTTTTCAATAATCTTGGAATAAATAATTCAGAAGTCCTTCAGAATTGAAATATGACCATGCTATTAGAAGTTACAACATCGCTGCATGTCATAACCATGTAACAGTTACTTCATTTGTCCTAAAATGTTTATGTATTCAGAGAAGACAATCAAAAATTTTATTAAGGCCACCAACAAATGAAGGAAAGACATAGATGGGCTTTTTCTAAATGCATCTTCACAATCGCCTTATACAGGGCTGACTTTAATTTTTTTTTTTAATGTTTATTTTTTGAGACAGACAGAGAGAGAGAGAGAGAGATGGGGAGGGGGGCATAGGGAGAGGGAGACACAGAGTCTGAAGTAGGCTCCAGGCTCTGAGCTATCAGCACAGAGCCCAATGCAGGTTTCAAACACAAGAACCACAAGATCATGACCTGAGCTGAAGTCAGACGCTTAACTGACTGAACCACCCAGGTGTGGTGCCCCTACAGGACTGATTTTAAAATGAAAGTTGTTAGAGATAGGTTACTCAGAGTGAAGAGAGAAGGTAATCAGGTGCACTGCAGCCCCGAGCTGTGTAGTTTTTATATTATATAAGGCAGAGTTTAAGTCTAAGAATTCTCAGATTCAGGTTTTATTTAAGAGAGGGAAAGGTGTAATAAACTAAATTGCAAAAAAAAAAAAAATGTACCTTTGTTGATTGATGATTTGGGAAGAAGAACGCACCATAATAGAATACATAGATGTGCATATTTCATTCTAATGGTGACCACTGGTTGAGGGGACGCTCATCTTTGTAGCCTTAGGCTGCCTCTCTTAATTACCCACTTAAATCAAATCATTTGAGAAGACATAATTAGACAGATACTTCAAGACTACAGTAATTCACATCAAGTAGCCAATACAAAGTGTATAATCAGTTGGAAAAACATAAAATGGCTTAAAGTAAATGGAAAGGTTTTTTGTTGTTGTTTTTTAAATATGTCTGTATAGTACCTAGAACATAACAGGTGCCAAATAAATATTCCTTAATCCTGCCACCCAAGACTAGATTTTTTTTAAATTTTTTTAACATTTATTTATTTTTGAGAGACTGAGTATGAGCAGAGAAGGGGAAGAGAGAGAGGGAGACACAGAATCCAAAGCAGGCTCCAGGCTCTGATCTGTCAGCACAGAGCCCGATGCGGGGCTCGAACTCACAAACCAAGATCATGACCCGAGCCAAAGTTGGACGCTTAACCAAGCCACCCAGAAGGCCCCTAAGACTAGATTTTGAGGCATACCCTCATAGAAACACCTAACTAAAATAGTAAGAAAACACAATAAAGTTCCCAGGGTTTACAAATTAAGATTCTTACCATTTTCAGTTTTAATACAGATATTATTTTAATATTATTAAAAACCGTAAAGAATTGATAGTAAAATATTTTGTTTCTGTTGTATCTCTGCTTAAGACTTTTACTTAAAATGTAGATACATTTGAAAAAAAAATTTTAAAGGGGCACCTGGGTGTCTCAGTCAGTTAAACGTCTGACTTCAGCTCAGGTCATGATCTTGCAGTTCGTGGGTTCAAGCCCTGCGTCCGGCTCTGTGCTGACAGCTCAGAGTCTGGAGCCTACTTCACATTCTGTCTCCCTCTCTCCCTCTCTCTGTCCCTCCCCTGTTCATACTCTGTCTCTATCTCTCAAATATAAATAAACATTAAAAAATAAATAAAATAAAATAAAATAAAATGTAGATACATTTGAAATTTCACATTCACTCTCGATAACCATGAAGCTATTTTTTTTTTTAATTTTTTTTTTCAACGTTTATTTATTTTGGGGACAGAGAGAGACAGAGCATGAACGGGGGAGGGGCAGAGAGAGAGGGAGACACAGAATCGGAAACAGGCTCCAGGCTCTGAGCCATCAGCCCAGAGCCCGACGCGGGGCTCGAACTCACGGACCGCGAGATCGTGACCTGGCTGAAGTCAGACGCTTAACCGACTGCGCCACCCAGGCGCCCCAATGAAGCTATTTTTTAATCTGAGGTTTACAAAAACCTAAAAATAATATCTGTGAGAAAAACAATAGACATATATTTATGTTGAATGACTAAACAATAGACTTTTTAAGATGGTAATTACCATTATTTTCCAAAAAATAATTCATGCTTATTATTTAAAATGTTAAAGGATGGAGAAAATTACAAAAAAAAAGTGAAATAAAGACGCTGCAATTTTGCTTCTCAGAAATAATGAAACGATACCTATCATTTCAGATATCTCTCAATACAATTAAAAAGATAAAAGGATAGATTGAAGTACTTGTACAAAAATGGAATTTTTCTGTAATGCCATCCTAATAAAATGGACTGCACGTAATTTTACTTGACTTTAACAGAAGAAAAAGAAACTGAAATGAAGAGCAAAAAATTGCTCAATTTTAGATAAATATTTCCTTACTTCATGACATATTCATTCTTAAGAGATCCCTAAAGAAAGACTACCTAAAATATCAACTTGGAGTCATTATCATTTACATTATATGTACCAACACTAGGCAGCATCTTTGATGTACTGCTATGAAAGATAAATTTATCAAAACACTCATAGTCCAGGGACGCCTGGGTGGCTCAGTCGGTTAACCATCTGACTCTTGATTTCAGCTCAGGTCTTAATCTCACAGTTTGTGGGTTGGAGCCCCACGTGGGGCCCTGCATTGATAGTGTGGAACCTGCTTGGGATTCTCTCTCCCTGCCTCTCTCTCTCTCTCTCTCTCTCTCTCTCTCTGTCAAAAATAAATAAGTAAGCTTTAGAAAAAAACACTCATAGTCCAGCCATTTTCACCCCCCTACATCCCAAGTTTTGGTAGTTAGGTGAGTATTTTACAATTGTCACATTTCCTAAGTTTAGAATTGGTTCTGCAGTCACAATTCTTATGGCTTCTTGGCAGATTTCCATATTTAAGTGGATTTAGCACTCTCTCTCTCTCAAACCTTCTACCACAGCTTCTATATTCCTGAGTTCTCTGTTTTGATGTGTCGTTTAGCTAGCTGGGATGTATCATGATATAATTGGGGTTTCTTTAATTTTTTTTATTTTTGAGAGAGAGAGAGAGCACAAGCAGGGGAGAGGCACAGAGAGGGGGATGTGGGGAGAGAGGAATGATCCAAAGCAGACTGTGCTGACAGCAGCAAGCCCCATGTGGCGCTCAAACTCAGGAACTACAAGATGGTGACCTGAGCTGAAGTCAGATGCTCAACCCACTGAGCCAGCCAGTCAGGTGCTCCAATTGTTTTAAGAAGGGCTCATGCATGTCACAGTTCCTGAGGGCTTAGCTACTAAAAGAAATACTATTTCTCTATTCACAATACTTCTAACATCAAATGTGTGGAGGAGTTTTTAATATCAATCAATATTCCAACTCATCAGACACCAATTGGCTATTGTGCAATTTAGTATGACACTAACTACTCAGAGTTGGTGCAGACCCCACAGGTTAAGGGCTCAGCTCCACAAGACTGCCCCCCACTTCAGATGCAAGTCCCAGACTATTACTTGTACTTTTGATCAATGAGCTGTAAGTATCCGTCAATGGATGAACGGTTAAAGAAATTGTGATGCAACGCAATATTATTCAGCCTTTAAAAAGGAGATTCTGCCATTTACAGCAACATGGATGAAATTGGAAGACATTGTCCTAAGTGAAATAAGCCAGATACAGAAAGAAAAAAAAAGCTGCGTGATCTCACTCACATGTGGAATCTTAAAAAGTCAATACCTAGAAGCAGAAAGCATAATGGTGGTTACCAGGGACAGGGAGGTGAGGGAAATGGGACGATATAAAGGATATAAAGGATAATGGGATGATATAAAGGATATAAAGTCACAGTTATATAGGGTAAATAAGTCCAGAGGTCTACTGTATAGCCTGCTGACTGTGGTTAATAATACTGTATTTAATATGGAAAATCTGCTGGCAGTAGATTTCAGTAGCTTTCTCTTCACAAGGAAAAAGATGGTAACTATGTGAGGAGATATTTTAATTAGCTTGACTGTTATAACCATCTCACTATGTATATGTATGTCAAATCATGTTATTTAGCTTAAATATATACAATTTTTATTAAAAGAAATAAAATTTAGAAAAATGAAAATAAATTGGGGGTTCCAACAAGCACCTTCTCAAGTTTCATAATTTGTTATAATGGCTCACAGAATTCAATGAAACCCTTAGCTGCATTAAGGCATTATAAAGGACATACTAACAAATATAAATGAACAGGCAAGTGAAGAGATACATAGGCTGAGTTCTGGAAAGGTCCCAAGTGCAGGAGCATTTGTCCCTGTGGAACTGGAGTGCACCACTTTCCTGGCACATGGATGTATTCACCAACCCAGAAGTTCTACAAAAACCACAGTTTAGGAATTTTAATGGAGGCTTCAACACATAGGCATGATCAATTATTAACAATATGCAGCCCCTCACTTCTCCTCAGAGGATGGGGGATAGAAGTGAAATTTCCAACTTCTAATCCTGTCTTGGTCATTTCAGTGGCCAGCACCCATCCTGATGCTATCCAGGAACCCACCAACATTCACCTCACTAGAATGAAAGATGTTCCTATCACCCAGGAAATTACAAGGGACTTAGGAGCTCTGTGTTAGGAAGTGGAAGAAGAGACCAAATGTATATTTCTTATTATATCACAACTACTTACTAGCTGTAACTTTCAAATGTGAAGGTCAACTTGGCTTTTGGAGTTACTCTGCCATTTTTACTGATGTCACTCTCTATTATTTCTTAGAACTGCATTTGAATATACAATTATCCCAAATAAGCACTTAATTTTTTTAGATCAAGTCATATTAAAGTGTTCTGAAAAATACAGCAATTCCCTACTTCACATCTCCCCACTGTGCAATCCCACTTACCAAAAGTAGTCTTTTGACTCAGTTAGCAATTTCTTCTGGAATTTACTCTTCCCATAATTTTAAATGCGATGCATTTTTGAGTCATCAGTTATGTATATCATTTATTGTCTTTCTATTCTTGTCAATAAAGGTTTATGTTTCTTACAATACCATTCTTCTACCACCCCATCTTCCCAATATGGTAATGACTTATTAAATCAATATCCATCACTTACATATTCACCACTGACCTATTTGCTCTATGTTTCCTTTCTGTTTTCCTAGAGTTAATGTTTTCTTTGATTTTTTTATTTGCTTAGTTTTCTTTGTATTTAATGTCATTATTCTCAAACTTTCCGCTGAATTTTCTAACATTTTTCCACATCAGGTAATGTATCACTTCCAATGTTTGGAGACCTTCCTCTCTTTCTGTCTAGACTGCTACTCTCTAAGCCTACAGAAAGCTGTCCCTGAAAATTCCCTTTGCTATCATCCTTAGAATTTCCTTGGCCTTCTTCTGAGTTGGATTCCCTGATCCCTAGACTTCAGGCTTCCTCTCTCTGTTGTTTACTATCTTGTCTTTTGGAGCATATCCTCCAATAGTTTTGTCAAGTTAAAAAATTGACTGCAATAGCAGAAGGTTTGATGATACAAGCATTCTATATACTTGTCTCTTGAGACACCTGGGGTACCTATCTCCTTGAGAGACCCCTTCACCACCTTTCAGGGTTTCCCTAAGTTTTTTTCAGTATCCCATTTCTTCCTATTTCTTGGTTTACCATTGTTTTAGGTGAAAACATCCTTAAAACGGGTATCTGGGAGGGATTTTTTGAGGCTTTGAGTGTTTGAAAATATTTTTTGTCACCCTCACACTTAATTGATAGTATAGAACGCCATCCTAGCCATGCTGCCCTCCCAGCCAGCTGTTACTGAAACATGAAAAACACCTTTCTTTCTTTGGCTTGCTCATTTGCATTTGCCGCATGGCTAAACTCTCTCACCTCCTTCAGATCTTGCTCAAATATTAGATTTTCAGTGACTGCTGTGTATACATTGCCAACCCAACTTTCCCACCCATTTCCCACTTTACTTTATTTCCATAGTACTTATCACCACTTGGAATACTACATATTTCCTATTGTTTACTTGTTTACTTTCTGTCTTCCTCTACTAGACAGAAAGCTCCTTGGAGCCAAAACTTTCAACTCTTTTGCTCACTGATATATTCCAGTACCTGGAACAGTACCTGGCACAGAGTAGTCCATCAGTATTTATCTGTTCAATGCATGTATAATAAACACTTATTTCCTGTCCCTATAATATGCCAAAAAGAAGGTAGTAACTTTCTTGTCATGATAAATAAGAATGGATTAGTTTGATATAGAATTAAGAATTGCTGGTCATGCCACTTGAAGATCTGAAAGAGATTGTGGAATCTCTTTTTAGATTTTTAAACATAAAATAGATGGCTACTGATGTTTATGACATAAGTGTGTGTGTATCTTTTCCTATAAACATTTAAAATATTCTTTTTTTTTTTTTTTTAATTTTTTTTTTCAACGTTTATTTATTTTTGGGACAGAGAGAGACAGAGCATGAACGGGGGAGGGGCAGAGAGAGAGGGAGACACAGAATCGGAAACAGGCTCCAGGCTCTGAGCCATCAGCCCAGAGCCTGACGCGGGGCTCGAACCCACGGACCGCGAGATCGTGACCTGGCTGAAGTCGGACGCTTAACCGACTACGCCACCCAGGCGCCCCTTAAAATATTCTTTCATCTGCACTTGTCTGTCACACTTTGCTCATTTTGTGCTTTGCCTTCCTCTGGTTACCAGTAGGGTTTCTGGCTGCCCTCACTGTGCTCATCTTAACCCATTACTGGCTTCTCTCACTGTGGACTTCAGCTTAACCTGAGCTCATCTACTTTGGTTTAGACCAATGTCTCTGCAACCTTTGCTTTTAGACAGGTCTCCCATACAGAAAGTGACCAAACTAACCATTTCCTCTCTACCCAGCAGCTGGGATTCTAACCAGCAACCCCACCATGCACACTGACATATAAACACAACCCACACCCTCACAGGAATCCCACACACACTGTAATATAAAAGCTAAAAGTCATGTTATTATGAGTCTGCTCATTTTGCATACCTCATGATAAAGTAAATGGCTTTCAGTGCTTGGCTTCTCTGTTGCAGTGTAAAAACTTCATGTTGAAATGGCCTGTGTCACTGCCATGTCTAATTTCTACATAAGGATCTAATGAAAAGATCATTATTTAAAATACATTTAGAAGTGGTGCTGAGATGTGACAATATTTTTATTTCAAAAGAATGACCTATAGCCTTAATAGATTCAGTCTCAAGCCAAGAGAGAGTAGAGTTTTTTAAAACCACACTTAAGTAGGACTGCTAGAATAAGCAAAGAAAAATACGAGATGCCCAGCTAAATTTGAATTTCAGATAAATAACGAATAATTTTCATCTAGTATTTCATCTAGGAATCCTACATTTAAGTAGCCAACTGTTCTGTCAGCGAAAGGACTTCTTTAGGTTTATTTTGAGTGTAAAAGATGAGTGTTAAGGTGCTACAAAGGGAAGGAGTTAGGAATTCACTTTTACTGGTTGATGACATAAGGCAGTGGACCATTTTATTTTTTTTTATTTTTTTTTTTTAATTTTTTTTTTTCAACGTTTATTTATTTTTGGGACAGAGAGAGACAGAGCATGAACGGGGGAGGGGCAGAGAGAGAGGGAGTCACAGTATCAGAAACAGGCTCCAGGCTCTGAGCCATCAGCCCAGAGCCCGACGCGGGGCTCGAACTCACGGAGCGCGAGATCGTGACCTGGCTGAAGTCGGACGCTTAACCGACTGCGCCACCCAGGCGCCCCATTGGACCATTTTAATCTGGCTAACGTCTATACAGTAACGAAAGTGTGAGTAATAAGATGCTGGCCCAGAAACAGAATGCAGATTTCTATCATTGTGCTTCTTCCCAGACCCTTACCATCTAGAGAAGCAGCAACATCACGTCATAGGAACACAGGTTTATAAGCATTTATTTCCCCATGACACGAAGAAGTCCAATCAAATCACAGATAACCCTCGAAGACTTTTCGTTTACTCATCCCAGATCTTTCTATGGATGTCTTAGCCAGCTCAGGCTGCTGTAACAATATATCATAGTCTAGGTGACTTAAATAGCAGGAATTTATTTTTCAGTGTCTGAGGCCAGGAAGTCCAAGATTAAGTTGCCAGCTGATTTGGTTCCTGGTGAGGCACTTCTTTCTGGTTTGCAGAAAGAAGGATGCCTTCTCTCACGTGGCAGAGAGAGAAATCGTCTCTCTGCATCTCTTCTTATAAAGGCACTAATCCAATTCATGAGGGCTCTACCCGCATGACCTAATTACCTCCCAAAGACCCACCTCCAAATGCTGTCATATTGGAGATTAGGGCTTGAAAGTATGAATCTGAGGGAGATGCAAATATTCAGTCCATGACAATGAAGATTTGAATAAAACTGTGGTGTATATCCAGAGAGATCGTGGATGTTAGAAAACACCATTTATGACACTTGAATGAAGTATGGGTAAACACACCTAAGCATTCTCCCCAAGCGAGAGAAAAGAGGGTACTTCTCTGAAATCTGGGTACAATTCACCAGCAGGCAGATTTTATTTTAAGAAACTAATAAATATAATATGATTCTACCTTTCAGAGCTGTTTATCACTTGGAGTTTCAGTTTGGGTGATTGCACTCTAGTAAATTAGCTGACTGAGAGTCCAAAGATTATATCTGCATCCAGACAGTCCATTCATCATGCTTAGCATTTGGATTTCAACTCGGCTTTCCCACATATTTGCCAAAATGCTGCTGAAGTGATCACAGAAAGCTCCTTGTTTTGATCTGCCTAATGCCTTAAATATTGTCAGTGGCTCTGGATTTAGGTTTATTGGAATATTTTAATAACCCACCAATCTCTTATCTGAAAGTTTCATATAACCACTTTCTTAGTTCATAAATACTTACTGATTTGAATCTTGTCCCCAAAAGGGAGTAGACTTTGGTGGTTCAATGTGTTACCACCCAAGGAAGAAATGCAAAGTAGTGGTAGAAATTATCAAGGTATACTCATGTAAAAGTGAAAAGATCTTTCAGTACTATCAAATATTTAACAAGATGTATAGCCAATACAATGTTCACATTTTATGTGTCACCCACACCTTTACTTTTGCAAAAGGGAATTTTCAGGGGACAGCTTTCTGTAGGCTTAGAGAGTAGCAGTCTAGACAGAAAGAGAGGAAGGTCTCCAAACATTGGAAGTGATACATTACCTGATGTGGAAAAATGTTAGAAAATTCAGTGGAAAGTTTGAGAGTAATGACATTAAATACAAAGAAAACTAAGCAAATAAAAAAATCAAAGAAAACATTAACTCTAGGAAAACAGAAAGGAAACATAGAGCAAATAGGTCAGTGGTGAATATGTAAGTGATGGATATTGATTTAATAAGTCATTACCATATTGGGAAGATGGGGTGGTAGAAGAATGGCAAGTTATTCAGTCAGATTATCCAATATTGGAAAAGCATAATTTAAGTTTTAAGTGGTAAAACTACCAAAATGTGTTCACTGGTATCCAAAAAAATCCAGATGCATAAAATGCAGGCTTGCATGACTGGAAGGTGAATAAAATTTCTGGGCCCAAACTGCATAGCTAATTGGCTGGGAGTTCCAGATGGCAATGTGGGATCCAAATATGTTCCAATGCCATCTGTGTTTTGGCAACACCTGGTGACCTTGTCAGTTTTTACCAGCTGGTCCCTAGGTGTGTTGTATCTGGCTAGGCAGAAATTCCCGAAATTTTAGGTTACTGGTGGTCTTTTAGTGTCATCTTCCCAGAACTATTTGGGCCTGAACAAAATGGGTACAAGGACCCACCCTTTCTCTCCCTAGGTTTGGACAAGGGACTATCTATCCTTTCAATACCAATTTCTTGTTCTTTAAATGTATGACGTTAAAACAATCAATGCAAATGCTGTTTGTTTGTTTTTTTAAGTTAAGTCTGACTTTGGATTTCCTTTCTTTCTTTCTATTCTTTGTGGAAAATACTTGGACATAATGAATTGGACTCGGAAGCTTTTTCCACAGACAGTTCTTGGTCTCCACCTGCTTCCCTATCAGACACTCTACCTTTCTTTACTGCCTCAAGCATCTTCTCTCTGACAAATCAAAGTGTCACAGACATAATGCCCGTTGACCAAACAGTACTAATCCCAGGACTAACCATCCCCACAGATGATTACTCTACCATCAGCCAATCGGCTCTGGAAATTTCACAGCCATCTGCATCATCAGGCAGCCAGGAAATAGTGAGAGACTTAGATGTAATGGATATATCTGATGCTCCTGCCTCCTCTCAGCTACCAAGATTCAGTGGGTATGTTTCTACCCCGGATCGTTTCTTGGAGAATATCACACCTAGCCCAGCTTTACAGTACATCACCACTAGTTTTATGACCACTGCCAGCAAGGGCCAAGAGCTGGTAGTGTTCTTCAGTCTGCGAGTCGCTAACATGCCCTTCTCCAACAACCTGTTCAACAAGAGCTCTCTAGAGTACCAAGCTCTGGAGCAACAATTCACACAGCTGGTGAGTAAGCACTGATTCCGATTCTCTGTGTGTTCTTCCTTTCTGTGTTGTTACTTTATAATATAATCACTCTCTGTCTTGAGCAGTGAATGTTGAGAGAGACAAGCCTCTGAGATAGCTGTGGCTAAAGGCATTCAGCTAAAGTGTGGGGATGGATTCAGATCCAATAAGCAAGTAAGTTCTGTGGTCGACACTCCGGACAGACACTGCCACTCAGCCTCATGAGATCTTACCCTTAAGGTCTTTTCATTATAGTTCTTACTTTTTTTAAATTTTTTTAATGTTTATTCATTTTTGAGAGAGAGAGAGGGAGAGAGAAAGAGAGACAGTGTGAGAGGGGGAGGGGCAGAGAGAGGGAGACACAGAATCCGAAGCAGGCTCCAGGCTCTAAGCTGTCAGCACAAAGCCCAGCACAGGGCTCAAACTCACAAACTGCGAGATCATGACCTGAGCCAAAGTCAGACACTTAACCAATGGAGCCACCTAGGCACCCCCATTATAGTTCTTCCTATTTTAGTTTTCCCAGGGATAGTACATAGCCATTCAAGCATGGGATGTGGAATTTAAAAGCAATAGGAGCAAACTTTTCCTAAGTTATAACACCACAAGCTATTTTCCAGCCATCAAAACAGAAGGATTCAAAATTAGAAAGGTCCACAACAGATGAGGCCAAGACTTCAAGTGTAAGGACTCTTTTCTTACCTCTTCTTAAGTTCCTGTGAAACTAAAAAATAGCTAAATGGCTATCATCCCTGATCCCTAACAAAGAAAGTGAAATGATGATCATGATGGCATATATCTTTGATTATAAAATACCCCCCAAACTCACGTTTATTTTCTTTCTACATGTACAGTAAGAGAAATGTATATAATGAGAAAGGTTCAACTCTCTGATACCTCTGTACAGCCAATTAAAGTCAAGTACACAATGCATATCACAAAAATTGTAGAATTTCTGAAAATACCAGAAAAATATTTGTAAGCTTCATATAAGTTAAGCAACCATGCAAATTAAAGCCACATAAAAACCAAGTCTTCAAGTGAACTCTAAAAGAAAACTTTGTTTTAAGGTAAGACTTTGTGCTATCTCCCCACCCCCGTTCCCCACCCCCCCACACACACACACCCCAGTGTGGTAAGTAGATACTGGGGCAATCTCAGGGAACAGAGACCCAGTGCACCTAGCTCAGGTGTATTAATGAGGGTACATACTAAGCTTCCGTAGTGAAGAGATCAAGAATATAATAACTTAAGTATGGTGACAGATCATAGCTACGCTTGTGGCCAGCATAACATAGACTTGTCGAATCACTATGTTGTACACCTGAAACTAATATAACATTGTGTGTCAACTGTACTTCAAGAAAAAAAAAAGAATATAGTAACTTAAGTAAGATTCAAGTTTATATATTTGTCTTCAACGTGACGGATAGGGAAGTTCTGCTCTACAGTGCCATCCAGGGACTCACATTTCCTCTATCTTATAATTCTGCCAGCCCCCAATGTTATTTCTTCATTCACACAATCAAGGCTGAGGCACTGGTAAATCCCTGTTTCCACTTGAGAGAAGAGGCCCAGGGCAAGCAGTTTCCTAAGCAAGTGATACGAAAGTTACCCTCATCCCTTCCACTCATATTCTGTTGATGGGAACTAGTCACATGGCCACACCTTGCTGCAAGGAAGACTGGGAAATGTGGTCTCCAGCAAGGCAGCCTCATGCCAGTGAAGAAGAAAATGGATTGGAGAGACGGGGGCAGCTAGTCATCTGCATACCAGATGAAGACAGGGAATCCCACCAGAGGCCAATGCAATGCTAAGACACAAAGAATGAGCCCAGTCAGTGTAGGAGAGTACCGAGAGTAGACTGAGAAAAGAAGTTCCACGTTTTGTATAAAATTTCATTTTATTTTTACAATAAGCTGTGGGGGTTGGGGGGCTGGGGAATCATGGCTATTGGAATGTGGGCAGGGTCAGAGTTAAAATCCTGGTGGGGTGAGGACAGGCAGCAAAAAAAGTAGATCTGGGCCAAGCCTGGGAGATTTTAGCTTGCATCTGTGTGCTGTGTTTGTAGATGTCACTTCATGAATGAGGGGACCAACTTTCAGGGCCAAGAACAAAGCAAGATACTGCTGAGCTTCAGACATTTCTGCAAAATGATCTCAGGGATGGCTATGACTCCCAATAGGCAGGTGTGGGAATCTGAAACACAATGCCCTGGGGCCTACTTTTCAGATTATTAAATTACAGTTTGGGAAAAGTCCTTAGGGAACCACTTTTTCTTCTTCCTCACAATTCAGATAAGGGCACTGAGGTACAATGAAATGGAGAAATGGTTTGATGAAGGTCACACAGATAGCTGGTGACAGTTCCAAGACCGACACCCAAGTCTCCTGGCTGCCAGTTCCCTGCTGTTTCTACTACACAGCATATGAGTTGACCATGAAACATGTCCTGCATGGACAGACAAGCTGATATGTAAGCTGTTATTTCAATAGGGTCATTTCAATTGGTTGCTTCTAAATAAATGTCCCATTTATACAGCAGCAGGTCAGTCTGCTCCTGGGCTCAGTTTGGAACATGTTTTTATTTACTTGGTTTTTGTTTTGTTTTGTTTTGTTTTGATAACGGAACCTGGCAGTACTGCTTTGCTGACAGCATTGGCCTAGATTTTTAAAAATCCTCTGTTCTCACAATTCATCAGGAAGAAAATCACTTCCCATCCATCTCAATACACAAATAGAAAGGTGGAAATATGGCACATAATCACTGCAAACAGATCATTAAATAGTTGTGTTCTGGTCTCACATTAAATCCAGACACAAAAATAAAAACAAACAGGAACTGAAATGTATGCCTCAGATAATGAGAAGTGAGTATAAATGGAATTAGCGGCAGCTGAGCACTTAGAACACAGTTAAGGGTCAACCATCTTTTATTCTGCAGCTGGTTCCATATCTACGCTCCAATCTTACGGGATTTAAGCAACTTGAAATTCTTAACTTCAGAAACGGGAGTGTGATTGTGAATAGCAAGTTGAAGTTTGCTAAGTCGGTGCCATATAACCTCACCAAGGCTGTGCAGGGGGTCTTGGAGGATTTTCGTTCTGCCGCAGCCCAACAACTTGACCTGGAGATAGACAGCTACTCTCTCAACGTCGAGCCAGGTAAGATATTCCAACCCAGAAAATTGTGGGAGGTTTTTGGTTGTGTTTGTTTGTTTACCAAACAGTTCAACTTTGAGGCCACGAAATTCAAATTAAAGTCACACTTGATAAAATAACATTGTGGAAGCTAATGGATCACCTTATTAGAAAGGTGGGGCCCTCAAATATGCAGGTTCAAGTTTTCCTACATCAAAAAGTAGGGAACAAGCATACCTCTTCCTTCACAATCTGGGATTTTTAATCCCTCCCCCGCCCCCCCAGAACACAACTCCTGCAGTGTCTTAAGAGATTGTTTTTGTTGTTGTTGTTTTTAACATTTGCCACAGCCAACCTAATTTATATTCTGCTGGAAGGCAGAAGCACTCTGAGCAAACTGCAACAACTGGAGGGTTTCTACCTAAGAAACCTTCCAGTCATAGTTAACTATCAGCATTTCCTCGTAATAACACAATTCAGGATGAAACTGAAACAGCGTCCTGAGGAAAGAAAACTAATCATTACAGCAAAATTCAAACTTGGGAAAAAGCCACTGCACTATCACCAAAGAAAGAAGAAAATAATGTCCCTTCCCATTTGTACACCCCAGATCGGCTCCATGTGTGGGTTAAAACAAAGAAGTGTTAGATGTGAAGACGACTCTTAAAGATAATGGGGGTTAGCCCAGAGCTACCTAATAGAAAGCAAGCATTCATTCTGATAATAAAACATAGTGTGTGTACCATTGTAACCAGCCATGCCCAAATTGGGAACTGTTTCTACCATTAGTTTCAGAATTCTGTTTTCTAACCAATCAAGGGAAGTTTTTTTAAATTCCCTGGAGTGCCAGGGGGCAAGGCTCCAAATCTACTGCCAATGAGACCTTCCAGTCAGGTTCAACACAAAGCTTCCTAATTGGCTATGAATTAGTGAAGTGAATCTTTAACATCCTCTCTGGCTTTCTGTAAACTAACAATGAAGGCAGAGGGAAAAGGCCTTGGGCAAAATGCAAACAAAGAGGCTCAGTTGGGAGACACATATTTTGACAGAGCAGAACTTTGAGCAACTTTAAGAAAATTGCCTCCTATCTTAGTAAGGCATCGTTAAAAAGACAGATCACCCTTCGGCACTGAGCCTGGGAGTGCTTACCTCTGAACAGGGGCAGCTAAGAAAGCCCTGAGGACCCCCTAAGAAATTAAAGACCTCCTAAATGCTGGTAATATACTGCCTCTCCCCCTAAAAACTACCTCAGAACTGAGAAGGAACCAGGGAGTGCCTGGCAGTTAGGGTCAGGAGACCAATTTCCTCAGTCAATTGAAAGCAATGAACAGGGACTTACATAGGAGAATTTGGAAAGCCTAACAGAGGTGAGGGGCCAATTTCCTCTCTTCCTTCCTCCCTTGGAGAGCTGACAATCTGCTTAGAGACCCATCCGACAAATGAGAAGGTCAATATAAAGAGCCAAGTTGAGACAGGGGAGAACTCGGGTGTCCTGCTGGCTTCTCAATGGAGGTGCCACTTAAGTAGTACCTTAGAAAGAGAGCAGGAAGCTGGCGGTACATTGCCAAGGATGCATAAGGCCCTAGTGACGTTGGAAGGAAGCACAGCATAGCAATGACTTTGGAGGGCCATAGTCCTGAATGTGAATCCTGTGTACTAACAGCAGCACTCAATTTCCACAACTGGAAAAGAGATAGTAAACAGTCATGAGGATTAACTAAAAGAATATTTGCAACACCCAGCAGAATTAGAAAGCCAAATACAGATTTTATAAAAGTTAAAAATAAATAACAAGAAACTTTATGAATTCCCTATCTAAATCAAAATGGATAAATCCAATATCTAAAAGGGCTCCTAATTACCGTGAGAGGACACTGTGTCCACCTGCCCCCAAAAGCATTCCTTCCCAACAGTGGGGAGGTGGGGAAAGTAGAAGTTAGGAGCAGGCAAGGAGGGACAGGCAAGGAGTGGAGGTGCGCTTCTCCACCTGAAGCTAGAGATCCTGGTTTAGTTATTTCACCAAAGGCAAGGGTAGACTCACCCAAGTAACCAGCTAGTGCTTGATTATCAGACCTTGACCATCTTTTACATTCTACATGCTTGATCCAAAACAATAAACATCCATCCACCACCGGATCACACGTTGATGAATGAAAGTCAGTCCCTGCCCAAAGGAACTTGCAGGATGACCAAAGAGGGACACTTTAGAAGGACGCTGGGATCAGACATATGTCTTTTTTATCCAGAAAGACTTTGTAATGAGCACTTTCTGATATGCCACACTTAGCTGCAAATTTCCATGAGTCTGGAAATCACTAAGGCATAATGCAGAAAGCACAGTTTTCCTTTAAGTCCCATTTCATTGAGACCTGGTCTCTAAAAAGTAGAGAATCCTAGTCCCTCTGGGCTGGTCTCGGGCAGTGAAAGACAGCCTGTGGTAGTTGGTGGTGGCGAGGGCTGAGCATCCATGAAGACAGCCAGTACCATCAAAAAATAATTATTCAATGACTCTTGTTAAGATGGCGAGAAAGATTTTATTCAAGGACGGCCATCTTGATGTGTGTAGGAACCACTGCAGTGGGGCCTTGAGGTGGGGGAGAATGGACTTAACCCTCAATGTAGCATGGGCAAGTGGGAATTTATAGCCAAAGAGCAGCGTGGTGGGCAATAGATGGAAACTTACCAAGAGGAAACATCTGGGGTAAGGGCTGAATTCTGGCTAACCCAACCTAAAAGGATTCTTGCTAAAGGCAGGCCAGGATGATCGCACATCACCTGAGGGAGGGTGGAGAATGAGAAACCTGATTAGACATTGAGGGTGATCAGATATAAAGGATGGGGGATTCTAAGTAAGCCAGCTCAGTGGGATTCTTGCTAAAATTGGACAACAAAGAGAAACACTAGAGCCCAAAAGTGGAGGCCAAGCTGAGAAGAGAATTTCAGGGGAGGCTGAGTGGAGCTTGGTCCAGGAGAAACTTTGTCAGACCAGAGCTGGAGAGGCAGGATGCCAGCCACACACGTGTTGGTGGCAGCAGCAAGAGCTACCATTGGAGGGTCTGAGGAGGGAGAGGGGGCCACCCAAGAGCAAGCAGCCATCAGGCACCCACTCAGACAACACACACGCAAACACTCGCACCTCATCCTCAATTATCTCTGTTCACACCCTGGTCCAATCCAGGCAGGGACAGTCCAGACCCTAACACACCCACAACCATTGCTTCTGAACACAGTTAATGAACTTCTTACATCTATTAATCTCCTTATCTTATAAAACTTCTTGAACCTGAGTTTTAAAACACTATTCCAGGGGCACCTGGGTGGCTCAATCAGTTGAGCATCTTGAGTGGCTCGGATCATGATCCCAAGGTTTGTGAGTTCCAGTCCCGTGTCAGGCTCTGTGCTGTCAGTTCAGAGCCTGGAGCCTGCTTCGGATTCTCTCTGCCCCTCCCCTGCTCATGCTCTGTCTTTCTCAAAAATAAACATTAAAAAAAAAATTTTTTTAAGTGATATTCTAAAACAAACAAACAAATGCCCTGTAGTTACAGTAAAGTGTTCCTAGCATCGATCATCCTGTATAATTTTAGTTTGAGGGAATAGGTACAATATTAGTATTATGATAATAGAAAAGAAAAATGAGTGTCTAGATTTTAAAACGCAGGTGATTTTCAATAGTTTCCTTCCTTTTTTCTTTCTTTAATCTAGAATGTGACAGGTATTTTGCTCCCAGGTTTTCAATGTGACTGGCTGATCCAGATTTTCTCCTTTTGGTGGTATATTGGAGTGTAAGCTGTCATGGTGATTGACAAGCAAGCTGATTAAAATGTCCTCCTAGTACAACCAACTAATCGTGTTTCCTCTCAGGTCCCTGGACCCCAAATGAAGATAATTACATAGGTTGGACAACAAGGACTCAAATTTCAATTTACACAGTCCGTGGCTCTATTGCTGGCATAGTCTTTTCTAGTGTCTAAGGCTTGGGTACAGCAGTACCCATCCCCCAGCATGTAGTAAAAGAGGTCTGAGGGGCACTTATAATCAAAATCCCAGATAATTCTGGAAGGTCATTTTAGCAAATACAGGAAACTTCCCCGATTCAGGTCTGATCTTGCCAGTGTTTGCTTGAACTCACTAGTACTGGCCCAATCTGTTGAGAAAACTCTCTTTGAAAGAAAATTTAAAAAGGAAATATTTAGAGAGAAGAAGGACAGCTGCTAGAAATACTGTATGCCAGGAATAAATACCTAGCTTTGTCTATGGAAGAAAATCCCAGGAATCTATCCTTGGAAAACAGAGAAGGCATCCTATAATTTTAACCTTTTCCCAACCAGGATGGCCAAATACAGCAACATTTACTATGTGTCTTATCCCTTACCTTTCCCTTACCATCTTCTTGGGAGAAACAGGAGATCAGAACTAGGCTATAGAACACCGGAGGATCTCCTGCCTCATGAGTGTCCAATGTTGCCCCGTCCTGGGAGCCACCAGCCCCACCATCCCTTCCTCCTCCAACCCTTATCAGAGCATAACCCTTAAAACATGAAAAAACATAATTTTCATACAAACAGGTGTGAAAGTTTGCTTCACTCATTAATAAGGGAATCATTAGGATGACGAATCTGGTCTAAAGAGGCTCTGGAAATGGAAATTTTATATAGCCAGAGAAAAAAGGAGAATGATGAGTTAAGAATGGTATGCTAAATAGAAAAGAGAACGTATAATCATCTTATCTTACCCATTTTCTATACAATAACTTCTAACTCTATGGAGTTGTAAAATGCTATAACCAAAAGTAAATGGTAAATCAAAGTTACTGCCTTTTAGAGGTCGGCAAAGTGTGTCTTAGAGAGCCAGATGGTAAATATTTGGCTTTGGGAGCCAAAAGGCAAAATCGAGGATATTATGTAGGTACTTATGTAACTAAAACTGGTCTTAGCCCAGAAACCATAAAAATGTAGGCAGCTGGCAAGGTTGCCCACAGGTGATCCCTGTTTACTAGAGGGGATTGTTAGTGCTCCAGCACGACTTTTAAGGTTATGTGGTCAACTTCTCTCCTTATTTCCAAATGTTGGATGGTTTTCTTAAACCACCAGCTTCTTACTCCCTCTGGCCCTTATTTTTGCTGTTACAGAGAAGTTAGACAAGTCAATGACAATGCAATCATGATTTGAGACCCTGTTCATTCATATATTCAGTAAACACTTAGGGGTTATCTGGTACCAGTCAGGCACTATTACAGGCATCAGAACCCCCAAAGTGAATCCCTGCCCTCAAGGAGCTAAAGCCTACCAACGAAGAGAAACAGACACATATACAAAAAGCTCTAATCAGTCTACTAAATACGATAATCAGGTTATGAACAGAAATGTTATGAAGCACAACAGAGCAATTAATTCTACAGAGGCCAGGGAATGTCATGGCAGGCTTCCTAGATAGATGGCGATGTTGAGTGTGGTACCTTGGCAAATCCTGGGGGTGGGGGGTGGGGGGAGAGGACAGGCAGGGAGGTTGAGGAGGGGCTCCTCCAAAAAAGGCTGGAGGAAGATGCAGACACTTCTGGAAATTTCAGGATACTTCAGTTATTTCACTGTGATAGCAGCTTGGGACACAACGTAGGGAAGGAAGAGAGTTCAGCCTGGAAGGAAGAGAAAGGTGTGCTGAGCCAGCACGTTTAAAGCCAGGTTGTCTAAAAGCTCCTGTTCAATCTATTTATATCTACTTTGGTGTCCTATTTTTCTTTTTTCTTTTCTTTTCTTTCTCTTCTTTTTTTTATAACTGTGGTCTTTTACAGTTTAAACTTTAATAAAATCTTGTAAAACTCAAAAAGTCTTCAAAGTAAGTACCAAACAGCCCTTAAAGTATTCTCAAAATTACAAAATAAAAACATAGAGTTTATCATTCATAAAATACTTCCAATTTGGAAACTACTTAGCAAAAATATACAGGTAGCTACAAAAGGTGGATACATTAATTCATTTAAATGTTTTAATGCAAAAAATAAAGCAAAAATTAATAAACTAGCTTAAGGATATAAAAATACTCCAAAAATGTTTTGGGGAAGATGAGTTTTACAGAAATGGACATTTGGTGAACTGCCCTCCATCCTATGAAGTAGCTGTCTAGAGACCAGAGGCCAGTGCTGAAAGTATACATTTGGGAAACCTCAGTTGAAATCAGAGAACAGGTAAAAAATGGCCCAGGGCAATGTACAGGGCAGGAGAAAAGGAGAATCAGGACTGAATCTCTGAGAAACCCCAACACTTAATGGGGAATAGAAGGATTGTCGGTGAAAGGAGCCAAAGACGGTGTTGCAGAAGCCGAGGAAAGAGAAGAGCGGGAGAGACAGGTCAGCTGTTTCAGCAGCCATGGGTGAGCAGTGGATAGAGGCCATGTAAGTTGACGGTTCAGAGGTCATCAGAACCCTTCGCAGAAACAATCTGCTAGAGTGGCAAGAGCTGAGGCCAGATTTTAGTGAGGTTGGGATGAAATGGAAAATGGGAAAGTCAGCATGCCCTGTCCACCTCCTGTCTTACAACCTAGAACAAGGCTCCTACCCTCCCACAGACACTGGAGATAGGGGGTGCTATCTTCTTTGGTGGTTACATTTCAAAAGAGAGGCTCCTAGGTCCTTGAGAAAGACACTCTTGAGTTGTAATGCTGGCAAGAAGCTTCAAAGATGATGGACATCTCAAACGAGCAGAGAATGAATTTACAAGTACAAGTTTTCTAAACTAAGAAAGGGGAAGTCCGCAAGCTGCCGAAATAGCTCAGCTGGGAGAGCGTTAGACTGAAGAAAGGGGAAGTCAGGGGTCTAGAGTTAGTCAAGCAGAGGGGAAGGGGAAGGCAGTCTTGGTCAGAGGATTTACCATTTCTCTCTATGCCCTGATTTTATTATATTTACAGGCAGTGCTCAGACAGACCAATTATTTAGTTCTATTTGCAAAATTTGACAAAAAAATCCAATCAGGTCTTTTTCATTTATTTTCTTTTGGCCTAACGTCAGGGTGGAAATGTAGTTTGTGGTAGTAATGCGGAGAAGGGGGAAATATTATTCCATTGTTACGTTTAGACCAAAGAGAAGAGACATTGTGAAACTTCTCATGAGACTACTAGGGGGGCATCATTCCACATTCAGATCAGCATCTGAATTCCTGGATGTGTCCTCTAAATGAGGGCTATTAATCAGTTAGGCCAAATAATATCTGCAGAGGTACAGACACGGAGTAGAAGCGACACGGTGTTATTACTGCGTGTGGTTTACCATTCACCTTTTGAAAACAACCTGAATAAATGAATCTATGATATAGAAAGTATAAACCAATGTTAGAACTATCTGTGATTTATCAACTGAAAAACTGAATAAATCACAGCTTGCTCACTATTCTGCCAGCATCTCTGGCAACTAGCGTCGTCTTGCATTTAGGCTGCTATGAAAATTCTCTAGAAGCATGTAGGGCTTTTATGCCAGTTAGCTGTGCAGGTTGAAGATTTCAAACATGCAAAACTACACATACTTATTCTAACTTATTCTCTCTTTGGATTCCTAAGAAGTCTCCTCAAATATGGGCAGATTTCAAAGCTGGTAAATGGTAAACATTGAAATTAATTAGACTCTGGCACCCAGGATGCTTCCAGCCAGAATGTGAATCGGCAAACTCATTTTCTCTGGAACGTTGCATAATTTGAAAGATTTGCATTTAGTTGCCAGCTCTGAAAAGTGGTAGATGTCACTTATCACAACAATGACAATAAAACAGTAATAGCCACTATCGACATTTTTAATCTTAATAAATAACTATGCAAAGTAGGTATGATTTCTCCCCATTCCACAGTTGGAAAAACTGTGTTTCAGAGGAGTGCAAGTAACTTACCTTTTACGGGTCACACAATCACCAAGTGCTGTCACCGGAACTCAATGGCAGTTTTGGGTGCTTCCTTCAAGTCTGTTTACTGCCTCTTTATAAAAAGAGTCTTATCAACCCTCCTGCTGGGTATACAAAGGGTGTTTAATGTATTTGGAAAAAGTGACAACACACTTAAGTTTAATTAATCCTAAATGAATTGTTAGGTGTCACATTTCACCAAGTTGAAATATCCTATAATATTTTGTTACATTCTTAGAATGCCAAAAGAAAAAGAAAAGAAAAGAAAGGAAACAAAAAGAAAAGAAAGGAAAAGAAAGGAAAGGAAAGGAAAAGAAAAAAGAAACAGAGGAAAGGAGAGAAAAAAGTCCCAAACTTCCTAATGTCCCCTATATTTGTGTTATTGGCTCTGCCAGGGGGGTCCCTTCCAAGCTGAAGCAGCCACAGGAATTCTCCTTCCAGGATACTCTCCCAGCCTCTGCCCCGGCCCCATCTCCTGTGTCTCTGGCTCCTGTTTTTACTCTGTTGCTGTCCCGTGCTCCCTGGGATGCCATCCCCAGGGATTTTCCGTTAACACCTGCTTTCATTAAGGAACCCCAGTATTGGCTGGACTGCCAGATACCTTTTGCCCTCTCGAGTTTCAACCCATGCCCTCATCCCACACTTGAGCCTCCCCATGGAGCTTCCTGAAGATGCTCCTAGAGTCCTTCATGGAACCCCCTAATGCACACCCTGTAGGGAAGCCTGGGCTTCAGCCCAGCTGCACAGCCTCCCACAGCCCCTGCTATCTGAGCGCTCCCTCTGCCAGCTGATCCTGGGACACTCAGGCCCTAACACCCATGCACCCAAAACATCTCAGTTTGGTAGATATAAATAATGACCGAGAGCAGAAATAATTCTGGAACCTCTCATCCGGGGCAAGATGTGGAAAGGCATTCACACATGCATTCATAAAAGAGTTACTGAGAGCCTACTATACATAGTTGGTGGTGGTTGTTCTTGAGAATGGTGGCAAATTAAAGTGAAATTCAAGGTTTTTCATATTACATGTCCATTTAAACCAGAAAAGAACTCCCATTACTAATTTAATTCCACAAATGTGTATTAAGCTTCAAGCACATGGATGGTGCTATGCTATGTGCTATTCATTGTTGAATGATTATTCTCACCCTAATCCAGCCCTTCAGCAAGAAGCCATAAGCTAAACATGTTTTGGCCAATAATAAAATAATAAAACAATGAAGCACTAACTTATATACAGATTTTTTTAAGTTGTTTTATTTTTTTTTAAACTTTTTTGGAGAGAGAGAGCACTCACACATGAGAGCCAAGGAGGGACAGAGGGAGAGGGAGAGAATCTCAAGCAGTCTCCATGATCAGCGCAGAATCTATGTGGGGCTCAGTTTCAGGACCGTGAGATCATGACCTGAGCCAAAATCAAGAGTCGAATGCTTAACCAACTGAGCCACCCAGGTGCCGCTTAAAGTTCTTTTAATCACCGAATTCCATCCACAGTTCTGGAGGTTTGTGCCAGCATGTTCAGCTAATGTTCCTGCTGTCTTGTTCCAGTAGGACACCTAGAATGGGAGATTTATATTTGAGCTGCAGGGACATTAGCGATTGTCTGGTTTAAAGAACCCATTTTATAGGAGGGCCAAATGAGACCTAAAGATGCTAACTTACTTTCCCAGGACCACAGCCAGTCACTGGGAAGTGCCCAGGGCATTTCCTGGATGCTTCTGCACTGACAGCAGAGATAAGCAGACTCACTCCCTCTGCTGGTGCAGCAAATCCCAGAATATTCTCAGGATTTGGGAAAATAAAGCAAGTGGGCCAGTGTGGAAGGTGAGGCCCCTGCACTGTATCTCAAAGGAACCCTCAGGGGAGGGCCATGTTTATTCAAATTACTAAGTGCTAAGCACCAAGCACTGTATTAAAGTAATATTCACATCTTAGAAGGAAACAGACTACCAGTTCTGCCTTAACTAGGCCTTTCATGAATATTAATAAAAATACTAATATTAATAAAAATACTAAAAAGTATATCCTATGACTGCATTGGTATAAAGATGAATATATCCAACTTGGATTATATTAATTGGTGGTTTGTTTTTTTTTTTTAATTCTGATTAAAGAATTTAAAACACGTTCTTCAGCACCTAAGAGTATGCTGGGCTAAAGCCATGTGTCCTGGGCCCTGCAGATTACCAGTGACTGGGACGCAAAGAAATGACGCTTCCCCTCGTCCCCACATATGAAACCAGGACCTCAAAGCCTTGGCTAAGAGCTGGGGGGGAGGGTTGGAGAAAGGGCACTACAGCTGCCCCGACCTCTACCCCTCCTCCTACCCCCCCACCCCAACCCCCCCCCTCCTCTCCCCGTCCCACCCGTCCCCGCAGCGGGCAGGCGCGCGCGAGGCCAGGTTTATTCCCACGCCGACTCGTGGGAAATCTGGTCACTGCGTCCAGGTGTGAAGCTTGGTCACGCTGGGCGCCAGGGCGCGGCGGGCCCGCCTGCCTGGGAACTCCGCAGCCCAAGCTGTGCCTTTTGGGAATGGGAAAAGATGATCCAGGAGTTTCCACCACATTCCCCCAGGCGTCCAGGCCGGATCTGTCGCGGTAATCATAGAGTAATAATGGCTCTATCAGCCGTCCCCTGCAGCTCCTTCCGCCACCGCGCCAATTCCTTCCAGACTTCTGTTTCCTCCACCGGCGCTTACCGCACAGTGGTTTTTAAGGAGGAAGCAGCCCCGGCTCTTAAAATTTCATCCCTTAAATCTATTCCTACTTCTTTGCTATTGAGCGCCATCTAGCGAACACTAGCCTTCATCACATTGAAATGGCCTGGTGGAGGAGGGGGAAGTCCACGAAAAAGACCTCAGGGGCTCTCAGCCCAGGTTAAGCCTGAGTTTCAGCCAAACAGAGCTGAAATTCTGCCTTAGGACAGGACCCTATCAAAGGAGATACTTCACTTCCTGTCCCACTCGTGAGTGTTGCCAGGGCGTAAGAGAAGGGCAGAATGAAATTATAAAGAAGAGAAAGAACAGGGCAGAAAGGCTGTCAATCAATTCACAGCCCCAAGGTTACCGAGCAAGTGACAGGACACTCTGCAGCGAGCGAGGAAGAGGGCGGTGCGCTAGGAACTGGAGTTGGTAACATGAGCCCCTGAGACCCTCAAAGGCCTAGCAGACCAGGAGAGTCTGTTTTCAGGCCTGACAGACATGACTAGAAACAGGAAGCTAGGAAAAGACACTCTTGGACCATCAAGAACCTATGAATGTATAAGCTGCTTGGAGAACAGGACCATGATCTTTCGTTTTTAATCAAAATAGTTTTTTTTCAGAAATAGAGTTTAGTGATTCATCACTTACATATAACAGTGCTTATCCCAACCAGTGTCCCCCTCAATGCCTCTCGCCCTTTCAGCCCTTCCCACCCACCCAACACCCCACCAGCAATCCTCAGTTTGTTCTCTGTTAAAAGTCTCTTATGGCCTGTCTCCCTCTCTGTTTTTATATTATTTTTGCTTCCCTTCCCTTATGTTCATCTGTCTTGTATCTTAAATTCTACATACGAATGAAATCATGTGATACATGTCTTTCTCTGACTGACTTATTTCCCTTAGGATCATACACTCTAGCTCCGTCCACATTGTTGCAAATGGCAAGATTTCATTCTCTTTAATCACTGAGTAATATTCTGTTATATATACATACCACATGTTCTGAATCCATTCATCAGTTGATGGACATTTGGGCTCTTTCCATACTTTGGCTATTGGCAAAAGCGCTGCTATAAACATTGAGGTTCATGTGCCCCTTTGAATACGCATTTTTGTATCCTTTGGATAAATACCTAGTAGTGCAATTGCTGGGTAATAGGGTAGTTCTATTTTTAAGTTTTTGAGGAACCTCCATACTATTTTCCAGAGTGGCTGCACCAGTTTGTATTCCCACCAGCAGTACAAAGGGTTCACCTTTCTCTGCACCCTTGCCAACATCTGTTGTTGCCTGAGTTGTTCATGTTAGCCATTCTGACAGGTGTGAGGTGGTATCTCATTGTGGTTTTGATTTGTATTTCCCTGATGATGAGTGATGCTGAGCATCTTTTCATGTGTCTGTTAGCCATCTGGATGTCTTCTTCAGAAAAGTGTCTATTCATGTCTTTTGCTCATTTCTTCACTGGATTATTTGTTTTCTGCGTGTTGAGTTTGTTAAGTTCTTCATAGATTTTGGATACTAACCCTTTATATGATATGTCCTTTGCAAATATCTTCTCACATTCCATCAGTTGCCCTTTAGTTTTGCTGATTGTTTCCTTTGCTTTGTTATCTTGATGAGGTCCCAATAGTTCATTTTTGTTTTTGTTTCCCTTGCCTCTGGAGACATGTCAAGTAAGATGTTGCTGTCACCAAAGCCAAATTTTTGCCTCTTTTTCCTCTAGGATTTTGATGGCTTCCTGTCTTACATTTAGGTCTTTCATCCATTTTGAGTTTATTTTTGTGTATGGTGTAAGAAAGTGGTCCAGGTTCATTCTTCTGCATGCCGCTGTCCAGTTCTCCCAGCACCACTTGCTGAAGAGACTTTATTCCATTGGTACTCTTTCCTGCTTTGTCAAAGAGTAGTTAGCCATATCTTTGTGGCTCCATTTCTGGGTTCTGTATTCTGTTTCATTGATCAGAGTGTCTGTTTTTGTGCCAGACTGTCTTGATGATTACAGCTTTGTAATACAGCTTGAAGTCCAGAATTGTGATGCCTCTGGTTTTCTTTTTTTTTTTTTTAATTTTTTTTTAAATGTTTATTTATGTTTAAGAGACAGAGAGTGAGCGGGTGAGGGGCAGCAAGAGAGGGAGACACAGAATCTGAAGCAGGCTCCAGGCTCCAAGCTGTCAGCACAGAGCCCGATATAGGGCTCAAATTCATGAACTGTGAGATCATGACCTGAGCGAAGTCAGACGCTTAACCAACTGAGCCACCCAGGCACCCCTTTGGTTTTCTTTTTGAACATTACTTTGACTATTCAGGGTGTTTTCTGGTTCCACACCAATATTAGGATTGTTTGTTCCAGCTCTGTGAAGAATCCTGGTATTATTTTGATAGGGATTGCATTGAATGTGTAGATTGCTTTGGGTAGTATTGACATTGTAACAATATTTTTTCTTCCAATCCATGAGCATGGATTGTTTTTCCATTTTTTTTGTGTGTGTCTTCTTCAATTTCTTTCCTAAGCTTTCTATAGCTTTCAGTGTATAGATTTTTTTTATTTCTTTGGTTAGGTTTATTCCTAGGTTTTTTATGTTTTTTGGTGCAGTTGTAAAGGGGATTGATTCCTTGATTTCTCTCTCTGCTGCTTTATTGTTGGTGTATTGAAATTCAACTGACTTCTATACATGGATTTTATATCCTGCAACTGTGCTGAATTCATGTATCAGCTCTAGAAGTTTTTTGGTGGAGTCTTTTGGGTTTTCCATATGGAGTATCATGTCATCTGCAAAGAGTGAAAGTTTGGCTTTCTTCTTGCCGATTTGGATGCCTCTTATTCATTTGTGTTGTCTGATTGCTGAGGCTAGTACTTCCAACACTATGTTGAATAACAGTTGTGAGAGTGGACATCCTTCCTGACCTTTAGGGGGAAAGTTCTTAGTTTTTCCCCATTGAGGATGATATTAGCAGTGGAACTTTCATTTATGGCCTTTATGATCTTGAGATATGGTCCCGCTATCCCTACTTTTTTAAGGGTTTTTATCAAAAAAGGATGCTGTATTTTGTCCAATGCTTTTTTAGCATCTATTGAGAGGACAGGACTTTTAATGTGAACTGTAAAATTCCTCAAAGTGTTCCCTGCAGGCAAAGAACACTTATTTAAATGGTTTTTATCACATGATGAAGAGCTAGGGGACATCCTTCCTCCACAACCAGTTGGGAATGCTTCTCAGGACCTTTGGCATACAGACGAAAGACATTATATAAGCAAATCCAGGGAAGAAACTAATACATAAAATGTGCTTACACTGGAAATCTCAGAATGATACAAGTATTTCCAAGCTCCATGTGACAGCTCACTTACTTCAAGCCATGTTTATTGCTGTTACATTTTAGCAACAGAAACAAATGTGGAGTTATTGTGGTGTCAGACGGTACTTTGTACAAGGAAACATTCTGTCTAATGGAGGAGTTTTGGCAGACGATGGTTTGAACTTCGGTTTAGTTAAGAGAGCCTTTTTTCAAAGCATTCGTGGAAGTCTGATATGTAAACCCGTACAAGTGGACATGCTGGCATGCTTGCCTGCCCCCATCCCTTGTTCGCCCATTGGAGCCCTAAGGTCTCTCCTGGAAACCCCATATTTGAAAACCACTAGAATGATATCAAAAGCTGAACGTTGTAAGCAGACATGTGGATGTTAATCTGGGATTATACTTACTAACATGGACTTGAGTTTTCTTGCTTATGAAAATGAGGTCAGTGGTATCTACTTAGGAAAGTTGTGAATATTAATGAAGACTTGTTTGAAGTGCCCAACACAATGCCAAACACAAAACAGCTGTAGATAAATGTGAGCTCCCTGTTTATGTAAATCATTGTCACTGCGCTCCTGGTGAAGCTGGAGTGCAGGATCATGATCCCTAGGACTACTTTGGGAACAAGTCCTGAAATGGAATGACAGTGCCTTGACTACCTCTGGCATCCACATAGGAAGCTAAAGACTAGGCTTAGGACCTCTTGGTGCCAGGATGGACATGGAACTTTCCCACCATCTGCAAACTCGCAGACCCTGACACTGCTCAACACACTAAGGCCAAGTACCCTGGACAGAGATTGTCAAATTTGCTGTGCAGAAGAGCTCCCTACGTGAAGGACAGAAAATTAGGTCATTTTGCCAGCTAGCAATTATAATAAGCCCCGGGGCTACACCAAGTCATACTTGGTGGGTATGATACAGGCTCGTGAAGAAACCTCTCTATAGAGCCCACCATAAAAATAATGTATTTAAAGAGGGCTTAAGCAAATCCAGGAAGCTAGGGCAATTATAGACCAACTAGGCTATACACCAATCATGGAGACTTCCCTTCCTCTAATCCACACACAGCTTGATTATGACTTGAAAATATTCTTCTAGAAAATGACATCTAATTGTTCTCTTCCTAATCAACTGTTGATCTCAAATCTCCTTGAACTCTCTCTTTCCAAGCTACAGATTGTGTTCAGAACAGAGCAGGTTTTTACTACATAATGTTTACATTATCAGTATTGACCAAATCAAGAACAGAGAGCGAGAAGTTCAGACTGATTTTATTTTTGTTTTGTGCAAAGCACTGGGGATGTGTTAAGGAGGAGGCAAAGAGTCGTGTGGCCTACAGTGAATGATGAATGAGTCCGTCATTCTAAGGAGAAATGTCTTTAAGATATGACAAAGAAAGAAAATAATCAAAGCATAGGGAAAGCTTTACGTAAGAAATTTCTACTAGGGACACCTGGGTGGTTCAGGGGATTAAGCATCTGACTTCAGCTCAGATCATGATCTTGAGGTTCATGAGTTCGAGCCCCAGTTCAGAGCTGGAGCCTGCTTCAGATTCTGTGTGTGTCTCTCTCTCTCTGCCCCTACTCTGCTTATGCTCTGTCTCTCTCTCAAAAATAAGTAAATATTGAAAAGAGTTTTTAAAAAAAAGAAATTTCTACTCAACTTTTGTCATCATACAGTCTCTTCTCTTCCGTGGCACTTCCTTCCCACAGTCAGCTCACAGCCAGTTCTCAGTCTTTGCCTGAAGCCCGAAGCTGTAGGTACCCCTCCAAGTGTGGTAAGTAGAGGGCCATCAGCACACCAAGGAAAAGTATTTTTAAGGTATAATAATGGAAGCAGTATGGGCTGCTTTGCAAATTAGTATTGTAAATACTGTGTCTTCTGGTACCATTCTAACTCGCTGCAATTGCCTTTTCTTGCTGTGGTCCTACGGCTCCCCCTCCTGGCTCTTTCCTTCCCTGGGACTTGCCCTCACACAGATGACCAACACAAACAGCCCGTGGTCTTTGCAACACTCAACTTTGGGGCCTCAGCTTCCTCACCTGCAAAGTGAACAAATTCATGAGAAGGTTCTAAAATACCTTTCAGCTCTAACATTCTAACATGTAAAATTTTATATAAGGCTAAAATAAAAATCTAAAGCAATTAGTTTGTCTGAAATTCTTACTGCTGCAGATTTTGAAGGGCCCAGTTGGTATTTGTTGAATCAGTGAATGTTGTCTTAGTACCCAAGAAGGTATACACAGCAAACAAATACTAAGCTCAGTGATTTGAAGTCTCCTACTTCTCTCTAGACCTGTCCTGAATAAATACCATGGGAAAAGCAAGTTATTTATAAACAAGGTACATTTGTTCTTCAAATATATCTGATCCAGGGCCCCCAAATTTGGATAAATTTATTTCCCCAACGTTGCCTGATTGCATTCTGTTCAGCCTTACTGGTGCGTAGACAATGTCGGGCGGGGCCGAAAGAAACTACGGTAAATCGGTAATATTTTTTTAATGGGAAACTCATTTGGTTATCACAGCTTTACTCTTCAGAGGACTAGAATCTGTACATTGAGTCAGCTTTCCGAGTTAGTGTATTTCTCCACTGCAGAGAGAAGGAAGTGGAGCCTCTATTCCTCCCTGGCTTGTGTTTTCAAGACTAAAAGTCTTGAGTGTAAAGTTGCTGACAGCTGTTATTTATTAAACCAGGCCCTGGATGTGAATCACCTGGGTTGTCAGGGTAAATCTGAATCATTTTCTAAACAATGACAAGGATCCCACAACATGGCCAACTTTAGGAACTTTGAAGCAGAGAAAGCCAGTTCACAGTAGTCAGGCCTGTTTGTTCAAGCTGCAGAGAAATAGAACTTCACGTAAAGTCTTCTAGCATTGTCTACCTTGCTGGGAGACCCAGGTATATGTTTTCAAGGAAGTGCTCATGCCCACAGCTTGGGCTGGTTTTATTAATCTACCTCACTATCACTTCTTCCACCACAGGGAGGCGCTGGATCAGAGTAGTGAATGAAGGGGTTTATTGGAATTCTCACCCCATGCCATGTCCCCCCAGTGACCCTACACAGAGCTTATGTGGACAGTAAATTCGGCAAAGCAGCTGACTATGTTCTTCTCCACTTGAAGATTCACAATAGACATTAGCTTATTAATGACCCTAAAGAGATTTAAAAGTAAAAGAAGAGGGTGAGATTGGAGGGAAGAAAGAGAAAGAGAAACAAGGGAAAGAGAAAGAAACCTGTTACATTTATTTCACCCTGCATTAAAAAAACAAAGAACAAAAACAAAAAGTACTTATTTAGCCACCAACCTCTTTCTAGGATAAAACCTATTAAATCCTGCTGACTTAGAGTTCTCCAAATGTTCCCACTTGGGGAATACAGGACAAGATAATCACTGAAATCATCCTAATTCTGACAATTCTAAGTTGTGTTTACATGTCTTCTAATGCACAATTCTGATCATACCCTTCCCTTGCCCAGAAATCCTCCATGGCTCCCACCTGCCTGGAGAGTCCAAATTCCTTAGCATGGCATCCAAGACCTACCAGAGTTTGACCTTAACTTACCTTTCCAGTCTTAGTTCCCTTCCTTCCAGTCCACAAGGTTTTGTTGCCTCCAAACTGGGCTTTCCTGGCTCTCTTTTCTCATATCTGTTGCTCTCCCTCCTCTATGCCTCTGTTCATGCTGCTGGGTCCAGCTGGAATGCCTTTCCTAGTCTTTGTGCATACAAATGCAACTCACTTTAAATAATTGAAACAACGATCTCTTCTCTAACTTGTATTTAGAGCTCATCTTACAGCTCTTACAGTGGACAAGGTAGGGGCTTTTCCTATAGAAATATCTGTATGTATTTCTTACCCTCCCCTAGGCTTCTTGGAAGAATAGCTTTATGCATGGCTACCTGTGCCTTAACTCCTTGCATGGAGTATGTTCCTTTTGAAAGAACAATCTGAAAGATAAATGGCTGCTGTAATTCAGCAGGAGCTCCTTCCAGGGCAGAAGGAAGAAGTGTCTTCGGCCCAGAGGCAGGTTCTGCCATAAGCATTGGGGGACTCAGGCCATTTGCTTCTCTGCCTGAGAGCTCAGTGTGCTTAGCTCTATAAAAACAGGGAAGAGCTGGCAGGGGCCACAGGCCTTCTGAGCTAAATACTCTGAGATTCTCATTTACAAAAAAAAAAAATTGAGACACAGCTACAGAATTTAAAGTAAAAGAGAACAGTGACAAAACAAAACAAAACAAAACAAAACAAAAAAACAGAAACTAGAGATCCACTTGAATTTTAATAGAGGAAAAACGATTAACCCAAAGGAAAGATCTCTAACACTGGGGCCAGAGGCATCAGCAAGGGACTAAGAGAAAGATATTTTTTAAAGCAGTAAATTGTCCTGAGTTCTCAAAACTGTCCACATAAACGACTATTTGACTACTTTACAAGGTATACACCTGATCTTAAATATATACTTTTGTAACTCATTGCTGCAGAAAATGCTTACTTTAAAAACCTAACAAAAAACCTTAATTCTCTACTGCAGTGGTTCTCAAAGTGTGCTTTCCAGATCAGATGCATCAGCATCACCTGGGACCTCCCTAGACCTACAGATTCTCAGCCCCCATCCCAAACCCTTTGCATCAGAAACTCTGAGGCTGGGGCCAGGAATCTGTGTTTCACAAGGCCTCTAGTTGATTCTGATGCACCACCAAGTTTGTTCATGATTATATTCAGAGTAAATATGTTATCATTGTCATAAACTCAGATACAGAAATGTGTGTTTCCCTTTTCATTCCAGTCTGTTATCACTGCTGTACAAACCAGTCCAAAATGGAGTGATGGCAAATATATTTGGTCTCTTGCCTTTGACTTCTGCCTGTTCCACTGCTCAGGAATCCATGCATTCATTAAAATCCATCCCATACCCAGGCTCTGTGCTGACAGCTCAGAGCCTGGAGCCTGCTTGGGATGCTGTGTCTCCCTCTCTCTCTGCCCCTCTCCCACTCATGCTCTGTCTCTCTGTCAAAAATAAATAAACATTAAAAAAATTGTTTTAAATCTGTCCCATATCTTACAGCTGATCAAGCAGACCCTTGCAAATTCCTGGCCTGTGGCGAATTTGCCCAGTGTGTAAAAAATGAGTGGACCAAGGAAGCAGAGTGTCGCTGCAGACCAGGGTATGAGAGCCAGGCGCGCCTGGACCGCCGGGACTCTGGCCTCTGCACCCCCATAGAGGGATGTGAGGTCATCCAGAGAAAGGGAGCTCCGTGCAGGTAGGTCAAGTACAGTAACTTTATAGACCCAAGGATTTATTACTCTTGCTCTTGAGAAACCTGTCATTAGAATGAATGCATATGGCCCTTTAAACTCACACGGTTCTCAATCTCCAGTGAACATCAAAATCTTCCAGAGGAGGACTTGTTCAAACACCTGGCTGGACCCTGCTAGGCTCTCTTTTGATGCAGTACGTCTGGGGGTACCACCTTAATTGGTGTTGAGGTGTGTGTGCATGTGTGTGCGTGCGTGTGTATTTGTTTTTTTCCCCCTATTTGTAAAGACAGTTTTCATCATAATAAATTTGGAAAATATACAGAATTATGAGCAAGAAGATAAAAAATCATGTGATATTCACCCTATTAGCTATTATTATCTTTTGGTGTATATGTTTATACAGAATGTTTACATAGAATGTTCTAAAGCAAAATGGAATCAGACTGGCTTCTGGTTTTATACTCAGCTTTTGTACTTAGAACATTCCCCCATGGCATTAAATATTTTCCGTACCGTCATCTTTAATGATGACATAGTAGTCCTTTCTTTAGGTCTGCTGTGTTTAGTCAATCTTTATTTCCAACAGAAAGGTTAAGAGAAGCTCTTAAGAAGAGGGAAAAGGAGGAGGGATTCATGACCCAGACTTTAGGGTGTAGGTGGCGTTATGAACGGTCAGGGAACATGAAGCCTCCCGATTCTTCTCCAAATCCTGTGATACCCAGATAAGGTCCACACTGTTCACTCTGACCTCTGAGAGTTTCTTCGTGAGCCTGCCTCACCTTTCCCAGTCATGAGTTTCCAAATACACACACCTGAACATTTCCTCAGGCTTTTAGACCACCTTGTACCCCTATCTTTAGTAGATCATCATGGTTTTTTTTTAAAACTGTCCTCTTACTCATTCTAGTGGCCACAGTCTCTAACTTCCCACCAGGGAGCTCATGGCCATCAGTTCCTCAATAAAGAAGCAAGAGAGGGGCGCCGGGGTGGCTCAGTCATTAGGGTCATGATCTCAGTTGTGAGATGGAGCTGCACGTTGGGCTCTGCCTGACAGCAGGGAACCTGCTTAGATTCTCTTTCTCCGTCTCTCTCTGCCCCTCCCCTGCTCTCTCTCTCTGTCAAAATAAACTTAAAAAAAGAACCTAGAAAGATTTAGCCTTTCTCTTCTTGAAACATAACCCTGTTCTTTTAAAGTTAAAGACACATTAAAGACAACTATCCAATAATGGTTAAGAAGCAATATTCTGGAGTCAAATTGTGATTAAAATTTTGGCTTAGCAATTTACTAATCAAGTGACCTTGAACAATTTCTTCTCAGAATTTCGATTCCCTCATTGAATGAAACCTTTTTGAGACTAATCAAACCTTTTGGGTTCCTGCAGGGGGCATATGAAATTACGTTTATAAAGCATCTTTACAAAGAACATAAAGCACAGAATGTCCATTCAGATGAGCGAGGGTTACGATAATGCTGTCAACTTTCTCCAGGTTAATCTCACTTAAAATCACAACAGGATTCTAAATGGAATCTGACATTGTTCCTAAAATCCTCCAGAAGTGAAAATGAACAACAGAAAATCTTGGAAGTACAATGATGGAGAGATTTCTCTGTAAGAGAATAATACATAAAATAATATTTAGAACACTAAGACAATAAATACACAGAATAAATATAAGACCCAAATAGATCCTTATATTTAGGGAGTTTTTTAATGTTTATTTATTTTGGGGGGGGGACGGGGAAGGGCAGAGAGAGAGGGAGACAGGCAGGCTCTACGCTGATAGCAGAGACCTCAGTGCGGGGCTCAAACTCATGAACTGTGAGATCATGATCTGGGCCAAAGTTGGACACTTAATCGACTGAGCCACACACGCACCGGAATTTATTTTAATGGGCATTTCAAATCAGTGGAAAGTATGGACTGGTCAATAATGGTTAGAGTACAATTTGACCTTCTATTTAGAAAAAAATAAAATTACTTTTTACACAGATCAATTCTATATCAAAGATTCAAATCTAAAATCAAACTATGAAAATTGAGGAAAACTATCTTTAAAACCATTTCTAATAATCCTGGGCTTAAAAAAAAAAAAAAAAAAAAACCTTCCCTAATTAAGATACCAATCCCAGATGACATTAAGAAGAGGATTTCTACAGGAAAAAAGTCACCACAAATAAAATTAACATATTAAGAAGGTGGGAGAAAAATATTTACAACCTATTTTATACCTTAAAAACTCATATAAGAAATCCAGATGACCAAGAAAACGTAGGAAAAGATGCTCACTCTCACTAGAATCAGGGAAATCCAAAAACAATAGAGATAGCATTTGTGAGTTTGTGAGTTTGGTAAAAATAAATAAATAAATAAATAAATAAATAATAATATCCAGTATGGGTAACGTCAGGGAAAATGAGTTCTTTTTTTTTTTATGTTTATTTTATTTTTGAGAGAAAGAGAGAGAGACAGAGTGTGAGCAGGGGAGGGGCAGAGAGAGAGAGAGACACAGAATCCGAAGCAGGCTCCAGTCTCTGAGCTCTCAGCACAGAGTCCGATGCGGGTCTCCAACCCACGAACCGTGAGATCATGACCTGAGCGGAAATCATCAGTCAGGTGCTTAACCGACTGAGCCACCCAGGCACCCCCAGGGAAAATGAGTTTATCAAGCGTTGCTGGTGGTATAAATTAGAAAAACCTTTTATCAAGAAATATTTGTTAGTACCCATAAAAGTTTTCATTTGATTCAGATACTCTACTTTTAGACAATTATTCCTACAAAAATAACTGCATTTGTGCACTAAGATGTGTTTATAGAAATGTTTGCAGCATCATTGCTTTGAATCATGCCCATCTATGGAGAAAGAGTTAAATCATGCATAGTGTGTCAGTCACTAAGGAACACAGCAGTTAGAAAGCAATGATATAGCTCTACTGGAGCTGCCATAGGGAAAAAAAAAAAGACATTTGATTAAATGAGAAAAGTAAATTGCAGAATAATAGACCTTGTTTATGTAATAACCTAATAATTAAACTATGTACTTATTAGTAGGTTCAACTGTGTGGCATTACCATTCTGTCAGTTAACAAATCATCAAATATTGGCAATTTTGTATGGTTCAAAGATGTAAGGAAAAGCATAGCGCGTATGTGGAATGACAGATGCACTCAGCTACTATTCCAGTTAACAGTGGAAAGAAGAACTGCTCAGTATTATTTTTTTTTCTTAATGTTTATTTTTGAGAGAGAGACAGAAAGCATGAGCAGAGGAGGAACAGAGAGAGCAGGAGACACAGAATCCAAAGCAGGCTTCAGGCTCTGAGCGGTCAGCACAGAACCTGATGCTGGGCTTGTGACAGCTCAGAGCCCAATGTGGATCTTGAACTCACGGACCGCGAGATCATGACCTGACCCGAAGTCAGACGCTTAAGCGACTGGGCCACCCAGATGCCTCAAGAATTGCTCGGTGTTAAATGCTAAACTCAGATCTCCTCAGCATGAGGACAATTCCCATTGCCCTCATGCACTGCCTCAGACAGCGTGGAAGACCCCTGAGCATAGTGGTGCTGAGGGGCCCCCCTGCATCCTTGCCACCTCCTCCTGCTCCTCACAGGATGCCACCGTTTATGTGACTCTGACAGTTTACGTATATGAGGTTTACTTACATGACAATTTAAGACCTTATCAACCATAGACAAAGACAGTGATGAAGTCTGGAGGCTTTGGAATTAAAATTCCAGCTCTACCCCAACTAGTTGTGACCTTGGGCAACCTTAAACCTCAAATTTCTCATTCAGATAAGGGGGATAATCAGAATACATCCACTGGTTTAGGTGAGGGATAAATTAGACACTCTTCGGGGTAAATGACCCTGCCTCTAGCATGGTTGGAGCTGGTTGATGATTATCCACAAAGGGCAGCCCCCTAAACACAACCTGAGATTCCCTGTCTGGAATGCAAGCCCAAACGCAGAAGCACTTCGGTGGAGGACATGAAAGTGATGTAACACCAAAAGCAGCACCCTCTCAAGAATTGTAAACTCAGCTGCGATTTTGTTAGTCTACCTGAAAACGAGGGGAGAGATGGGAAATTGTACTGAGGGTAAGGGCCTTGCTGAACAGATGAGTCCATTGAGTTACAACAAACATTTTCAGTTTGTTTTCTTTGTCATTCCACTGCCAAGCCTTCATTCATTGTATTTTCACCTTTATTCTTCCTTCTTTTCCTCCATTCAGTATTTATGACTGTACTCCATACGTTTTTCCTTTCTTTCAATTGTAGATGTTCTGTAGATAGATTCAGTTGTATGGAACTTGGCAAAAATTCTCCCAAGAATAAACAAAATTTTCATTTTCAAAGGTCTCTTTTTTAAAAGCTTAATGAGTTTGACTTCCATTAATCAAAATTATTATTATACATATTCCAAAAATACAAATCTAGATCTAATAGTAAATAAATTATGACTTTTCCTCCTCAGATCTAAAACTTTTCACTTTGTCCTTCAGCTTAATGGGCCTAATTTAATAGGCTCCTAATACAGGAGCCAGATTAAGGAAATGATGATGCAAAGTGACATCTCTGAGGAGATTTTTATAATAAGGAAGTACTTGTCTTACTACAGTAAGATCCCAGATTTACTCACTTGCTACACCTCAGATGGGGGAGGGGTCCATTTTTCATCTCTTGTAGCTGTTCCTAACTCCCTTAGGAGCACTTTCTCCACTGGATGGAGGAGTGGGGGTGAGGGGAGGAGCCAAGAGAGGGAGGAGTTAGAGTTTAATATAGTCCAATCCAATTTTTAAAACTTCATCTGATTAACAATTGAAGCAATCACTTTAGGCAACTCAGTTCCTTTGGAATATATAATCAGCCTTAAAAATCTTTTCCCTTCCTATCCTTTCTCCAAGATGGTATCTAGATGTATGGGGAGTGAGGGGGGGGGGGAATGTGGAATTATATACATCAAATTACAAAGTAACTTTTGTTTTTAAATTGTACAAACAAATGTCATTACACGTGGTTGTTGTTCAACAACCACGACTCACGACTGTAAAAATAACTCACAAAAGAAATAATTCCACTTTTTGCGAGATGAAGTTATCCCTCATCTTTCTCTCGAGCTCTGTTCAGGCCTTCCGAGACCGCTGCCCAAGAACGGTGAGCCAACTGGGAGGTGAGACTCAGGGGCAGAAGCAGAGAGCACACTTCTTCAACTCTCACTGGCGGCACCTGCAAAAATGGGCGATCCATTTTCATTGTTGTCATCATTTTAAAGCGAAAATAGTAGCAAGTTGTAGTTGCTCTCAATGTTGATAAGCCCAGGAAATAAAATACCATATTTTTGCTTTCTTTTGTAGGTCACCAGGTCACTCTAAAAATCAATCATACAAAACTAGTGTTAAAAAATTCCAACGTCAGCAAAATAACAAGGTAAAGTAATACTTTTACATGTTGGTTTTACTGAATTTTTAAGAAAATTTAAACCATTTCTAGGTCTGACTCTTGTTTTAAAGAGAGATAAGAAAGAGCACTTTGCCTTTATTTGCCGGGCTTTTTAATTGAGTACGTAAGGGCAGGGGGTATTGTAAGAGGATTTGTTGGTGCAAGGAAGATAGAGACAGAGGGCTGGCATTATCTGAAATGTGTAGACAAAATAATAAAATAACAGAAAAACAAGCCAAGTGTTTTATTCACTTTTTCTTATAAAAATATACATGCCATTTATCAAATGCATTGCAACAGGTTGAAATTTTCATAATAACTCATATTCTTGGAACTGAATCATTTTATGCATATTCTTGTATCTTCTTTTGATTTCAAACAATGAGCGAAAGCAAAAATTTATGTAGAGAAATATATAGAAGACACATGATTTGTGAACAATGGGTAACTTCAAAAATTCCTATAATTTCATCCTCAAATATTCCTTCCAGTGTCCTAGGTATCCCTTTCAAAGTATTCATCCAACTTATTTGACTAAAATAATTCTGTTTTACAAAGGGAAATAACTTATCTCTAACCAGGTTAAATATAGAGATTAAAAAACATACCTTCTGAGAAAATACCTTGACAACTTTTATCCTAAAATTGCCTAGTTTCAAAAATTGTATCTAGTCTTTGATGTTTTGTAAAAGTGAGTGATAATCAGCCAGTTCCCACTCTACCCGAGATCTATACTGTTGGATGGAAACAAACACATCAAAGCTTGTACTTGAAACAAGTTATTACCATCAATATACAATCAAGGATGCTGAGGCAACCACACCAAATACTAATCATAATTCCGTGTAGCCAGGTGCACACGGGAATAATGTATGCCGTATTTATTTCCTGAAACAAAGGAAATTGGAAAGACAGAAGAAGTTCAGTCTTGAGCCATAAAATGACAACGAAACACCATGTCTGCTATTAATAAAATGTCCAGGATGAAGCAAACACTAAGTAAATCCTAGAGTGCCAGGTAGATTTAAGGACCACATTTCAAATGAAGCAGCAGCATGGAATAATCATGTTTGCTGAGGTTGGAAGGGAAGGTGGTGACTTTAATTCACAAACTGCCCCCTCTGCTTTAAGAGATGCTTCAGCCTGAGAATCTAAATGGGTTTAAGAAGAGATGGAATACATTCCTACTAGGTTATAAAGTTAGGAATATTTTGGAGGGCATCCCCAAACCTTTCAAAGAAGATATCCTAAATGGCAAGCATACTCTTTCAAACACCAGCAGAGGCAATATTAGAATGAAATATTGATTTGACCTCAGATGGCATTTCGTAAGCTCTTGAAACTATTTCTCTTCCAGATAATCAGGAAAAGAGATTCTGAATTACTGGCTGAAGGATATGAAGAATTTAACTATCAAGATTGGGAAGGAAATTAAGAACTAAAAATATGCAGATTATAATTTAATCTGTCTCAAGAGAAATGGATTGCTTTCTCAAGGAAAATTGTGTCCACTCTGTGAAGATTCTGAAAACACAGGCAGGCATATTTACCGGTCATCCGAATCCAGGCATATAGTCAACATTGAGAAACAACACACACCATATTTCAAATAGGGAAGAATTGTGAACTTGATGACTGATACTTTCCGCATAAAAAAGATGCTTATTATCAAAGCGCAAAACACAATCACTGACCGATAGTCATGACAGCAAACCAGGTTTGCTTCCAGCTGCCCTCAAAACACCACTCACAGATCATTTACAAGTGCAACTTACCTATTGTTTTGGGGAGGCTGAACAATATATCAGGAAGCAAAGCTCTTCATGTGTTACAGTGCACGTGAAATACATGTATGCAAGGAGATGCAGTTCTCTCTGAAACACAGATGCATCCAGTATGTAAACAGTGGTGAGGGTATATATGCTCTGCACTTTAATGTCTGTAACGCATGCACACACACACACACACACACACCTTCAGTTCTTAGGCACACTAGTTTTACAAGAAATTAGTGCTTGCACAGTAGATCGTTTTGTTGCCAATAATTTCTGAATTGTTCCTTTAATAGAAAAAGGAACTGGCATTCAGATATATATACTATGGGAAATCTAACTTTTCTTGTTACCACATAAAGCTATTTTTTTTAACTTTATTTTTGAGAGGGACAGAGACAGCATGAGTGGAGGAGGGGCAGAGAGAGAGGGAGAGAGAGAATCCCTAGCAGGTTCCATGCTGTCAGCACAGAGCCCAGTGTGGGGCCCGAACCCACAAAACCGTGAGATCGTGAGCTGGGCCAAAACCAAGAGTCAGACGCTCAACCAACTGAGCCACCCAGGCACCCCCCGCATAAAGCTATTTTAAAGGAAGACACTATGTTGGGGGGAAAAATTACATTGTACTTTGTGACATAACCAATTCCTATTTTCCACCACAGAGAACTGTCTTCCTAAAATTTAATAATTCTATTGAATACTTCTTGACATTAACTTTGCTGTGTGCACAGGTAGATTGGCATCAAAGTAATCCAGTTTAGTCAGTTTTTAAACGTGCTACTTAATGAAAAATGATTTCTCTGTATCTATTTCAAATGTTCCACTACTAATATATTTGCTGCAAAACCTTAATTTCAATAAAATGTAAGCACTATATTCATAGATTTTTAATAAAATGGATCTGTGTTTTAGTAGCTGTTCCCTGGATTTGCTTTATGGATTATGACACGATTTTAAGCATGATTTTAATGCTACCAAAAGATGAGAAAATATTCAACGTTGGCAGCACCATTTTAGCAGTAAAACCTCAAGAATAAAAACAAGTATTTCCTAATGAACACATATTCTTTTGGGAAGTGGTATCCCCTCCTGGTTACAAACCCTTGCAAATTCACTCCTGTTGGCCTCAGAAATGCATGGCTCTCAACCCTATTCCCACCCCCAATTGTCCCCTAAAGTGAGGACCTGTGATTTGGGAGAAGGAATTCAAACTGTGACATGGTGATCAAGTGCCACAAAGAACGGTGGTAGGAGACGTACCTACTCACTTATCTCTGGAACCCAAGGGAAAACACGATTGTTAGAAGCATGATAGGCCAACCAAAAGCACTTGAAAACGATTCCATCAAGAGAAAAAATTAAATTCTAACACTATCACCTCCTCATAATGTGCCCTCCACCCTCTACATTTCAGTTGTGCTCTAACAAGAGTAAGGAATGTAGTTTTTGATGGGGAAAGAGAAGTAGGCGAACACTTCATTCTGTTAAAAAGGGTCCTGCTTTGAAGCCAGTGTCTCTCACTCACTGGATCACCCACTTTTCAGATTGGTCTTTTCCAACCAGCCAGAGAAGAGCTGTTGACCTGCACTCTCAGAAACCCCACCTGGATCATTAGGTTCCAAATGAGAGGCAGGAAGTAGCCTATGGAGACTACATTCAAAGTCTCAGCAAGAAGGCCTCTTCTTTGGATCCCTAGATTTTACTTCCTTTGTCATGTCACAGATTGGTAAGGACCTGGGGAAAGGTAGCCAACATTTGGGTTTTCTCTAGTTGATGAGGGAGCGTGGGGCAAGCTGAGGGCAAAATACAGTCTAACAGCACCCCCACCCCCCAGGTGGAATATGGGTGATATTCCTCAGACACTCCTGGCTGCCCAAGAACCAAGGAAAGGGATTTAAGTGCTTGCCATGGTAATGTGGGAAACTAAGGCAAATGTAAAATCAAATTCCCTTACTGCCTACAGCCCATTGACCTCCCTTTAGGAGCTCAGCTTCCTCGATGATGATATTTTGGTGGGGGCAAAAGGCAATCTTGGCTTAACATTATCCCAACCTCAAGGATCCTGTAAGTCTACTTCCTTTATCCCAACTGCCCAAAGATATATGCTAGCAATCATACTCCAAGCCCCCTGATATACATCGTAGGCGTCTCATGACTGAGGTTTTATTAAAAGGTAATAAATGGTGTTTCCCTAGCAACAGCTAGCCCCTCAAGGTCCTGGAAACCTTGCTTCCAAAATTCCTTAGAGATTTGTTCTATCCCTGACCCCCTCCCAACCTGAGGGTATATAAGGAGTTACCTGTTATGACCCCATGCAGCTCTTCATGCCCATGGATCTTGCCCCCATGCTCTAGTAAATCACCTTTTCTTGCACCAAAGAGGTCTTCAAGAATTCTTTCTTGGCCGTTGGCTCTAGACCCCATGAACCCCCATTACCCCAAAACTTCATCATAGTCAATGTGAGTAGTTGTAGACCACATATGGTCAGTCCTGTTTGTTCCCTGGATGGGAAACCCATAAAAGTTTAGGACCAAAACTCAAGGATATTCCAGTCAGTCACCTGAGTTCCATTGCCTCTTCCCACAGCCATCTAGCACAGGGGTTCCAGCTCAGGACCCCAGACTTCTCCAATTGATTCCATCTGAGACGTGGGGCAACAAATGTAATACCTATAATTGTTTTTAACACGCTGTAACTGTATTAAAAGCACAAGATGCAAGAGGAAGTTCTACATAGACGGCATTTATTATTTCTATTTCCAGTACATCAGTATTTTAGGAAATAATCAGATATACATTTTTAAGGAAATGAGGAAAAATTAAGTAACAGTTGCAATTAGATGGATTTTCAAAAGTGAGAAGAAAATGGACAATAAGCCAATCTGAGGTTTGAAGGTGAGATTCTGCATAGATACAAATTAGGATTAAAGATTCTCATTTTAATGTACATTTTTTTCCTGATTATCTTTTGAAAGATTTCTGGAAAGTCTGACAACCAAACTTACTTCATCTATTAAGTTGGTGATGGGAAGGAAGAATACACTGATGTGAACTGAACTGAACTGTATTCAATGATCTGGTACTGACGTGGGTAGACTCTACCTCTCAGAGTCTGTCCAACTCTATCCCTCCGTAAGACTTATGCACAGAATGTCTACTCACTGCTCATCTTCTCCAGTGTGGCGGTGCCATTTCTATATGCTAAGAATTTATACACCAGGTCTACTGTGACCCAAGTTTTAATAACCACAGGTTCTGCTTCTATATTACATATAATTCACTCTAAAACTCAGCAAAGATGAGGAGTGCTTTGTCACCTAAAATGTATCAGTGTTGTTCAACCTGGGGAAGTAGAGTTTTCAGGGGAAGACCCATTTCTTTCTCTTCCATCACTGTTCCTCTTCTCTTTCCTTATTGTTACAACTGTTCCCTCGACTTGTCCTTATTCTCATTTTTAGTATCTTCTGCCCTCTCCTCCCTTGTTAGTTTGTCTTCTGGGAGAAATAAACTCTCAATACTTGTTATTTCTGGTAATGAAACATAGAACATGTCACACCTTCTGGAGATGTGGAATGACAAAGGAACAACCCTTTGTAAATCTACAGGGGGCTACTCAAAACAATTTTTTTTTTATTCTTTTTGTTCCACATGATTGGAGCAAAAACATTTATATCTCATTCATGGTCTAGAATTAAATTACTTGATCCCTCTGGATTTCTTTTACCTCCTCTGTAAAAGGAGGCAGACCAACCACTAACATTGTATTAACTGATGATTCATTCAATAAATATTTATTCTACTTATCCAAGTACTCTTACAGTCCTTCACAAAAAGAAACCAAAGAGCTACGTATCTGGATCCCCTGAGAACCATAGTAATAACCTGTGAATTAAAATATTTTTTTAAAAATCCAATTAATAGAGCTCTACAATTAATCCTCATTATTATTCCTGCCTGTTTCTTCTATTCTCTAGCTAAGCTTCCACAAATACCACCTACCTATTTTCCACGTAAGATTATATTTTCTTTGTTGTTTGCAAAACAAAAGTGTTCACTGTGTTACAGGAAAGAATGACCTATTAAAAAGACATTATAGGAAGCAGAATGTAAGTTACAATAGAATGTCTCTTGTGTAGGCTTATACTCCTATGTGCATTATTTTATTTTTTCCTCACATAATCCTTTGAGAAGGTGCCATCTACTCAACTTTACAACAAAGAAAATTCACTGTTCTCTTGACATGTGTGTACTAAAGAAACTTCCTTTCTCTCAGTGCATACCCATAGCTCATAACACATATCTCAAATGTGTTAGTGGAATTAGGAATTACATTATAATCAAATTGAATTTTTCCTTCTCATTCTTAGTATTTTATGTATGTCTACTTTTGTAAAGTATACACTAAGGAAGGAACATGTACTGAGTAAGAAAACCCATTAAGAGAAGATTAGTTCTTGGGGCGCCTGGGTGGCTCAGCCAGCTGAGTGTCCGTCTTTGACTCAGGTCATGATCTCACGGTCCGTGAGTTCAAGCCCTGTGTCAGGCTCTGTGCTGTCAGCTCAGAGCCTGCAGCCTGTTTCAGGTTCTGTGTCTCCCTCTCTCTCTGCCCCTCCCCCGCTCATGCTCTGTCTCTCTCTCAAAAATAAACAAACATTCAAAAAAAATTTTTTTAAGAGATTAGTTCTTAATATACAGTACACTGGTTGAAATTTCAAATTTTAAATCTCAATTCAAATGACATTAAATAGAAATTGACTTTTGATTCCTATAGTTTTCACACAACGTTTATGGGTTTGACTGTGAACACTGTAAAGCAGCTATATCCACATCTTTTAGAACACCATTTCTGCTACTTCTTTTAAAGGCTGACAGGCTCCCAAATTTTTCCAGCAAAGGGGCGTGTGTGTGTGTGTGTGTGTGTGTGTGTGTGTGTGTACTTGTGTATCTATTATATGTAGGTTACTGTAAATCTATCTGAATTAGGGCAATTCTCCTGGTAGCCAAAATTAACTCAGGAGACAACTTTAAATAGATAAGTTCTAGGACAGCTGTGTGACATAATTAGCAACAAAATAGCTTAAAACTGTAATTTTATTAGCTATTAAAATAAAAAATGAAAGACTTACAACAATGCTTTGCTGTGATAAGTGTCTTACAAATTCTTCAAACATTAAGTTCTCTCATTACAGTAATTTTAACCTGTTTGATGGGTTTTCCATCTAGTACTTAAATGTATCTAGGAGATACATAAAACTCCTTCTGAAAACAGTACTAAAGGGATAAGTCATTAAAAGTCAATTTGGTTATTAAATTTTCTTCAAGGACTTTATTTGCTACTAGTTAAGCTCATCATTCACTATCCTACACAAATAAAAACACCAATTAAAGGCAAGTGATGAGAAGAGAGAGAACAGGTCGTTTATTTTCAGTAACCAGACCTTCTGCACCAATCACAGGGGCCAAATGACCCGAGGGTGGGTGAATCTCCACAGTAATACAGCCTTCAAAAGATAATCCTATTCACATTCCCAATAGCACAGATAGGACAATTTAATTTCTTTAACAGGAGACAATCATTTGCACAGTATCATAATAAATAAATATTTCTGTACTAAGACACATCTTATGAGAGAAACAATTCAGAAAAAAGTGTGTGGCTCTCACAAGCATTAATCTAATCAGCTGGGAAAGATCTTCCTGGCTGAGGTACTCTTTCTAGAAAAAACAATCACTGGAAATCATTTCAAAGGCTAGGGTCTTTAAAAATCAGGGGGAAAAGTACAGAGAATAATTTTATTTTTCTAATTTTATTCTAAAATACAAACACGACTATCATTATATCAGCATAACTCCATGATGTATTTTTGTCTCCAAATTCCTAATATAATGTCATAAATATTAAATTTGAAAACTGCTGACATTTGATCAAAACTAACACACAAAGAAAAAAATTAAATCGTCAGTTACATGAAATAAGCAATTACCAAGTACTGGGCTTTTGAATTACAAAGCTTACAAAACAGTTCTATAATTACCAAAATCTCAAGGCCAAAAAAGACACTAGACATTTTCAAAAACAAAGATATTTTGAAACAGAACACTAGCTTAAATCATACGAAACAACTTGGACAAGATTCTGATACAAAAATTGCAACTGAGATGAAGTTGAAAGAATAATTTGAATTCAGTCCAGTTAAGCCACATTGCCACCGAAAACCTATTTCCTTTTCTAAATGAAACAAGTTATCTCAAAACTTTTAAGCACTGAAATGGCCTGAATTTCCTTTATTTGTCCACGGACTGTAAGAAAATATTCTTACATAGCAACAAAACATGATAGAAAAGAAAAATAAATCTGTGAGTACCTTCTTTATCGCAGAGTACATCAAATACATTCAGGCTCTTTTCTAGAATTCTAGAAGTTCAGGTGAATTGCTTTACTCAAACTAAGTCACACCACAAAGGAGGAGGAAAAAAAATTTTCCACTTTCAATGGAAATATCCATCAATTTCTGAAAAAGTGAATTAAAAAAGTACACAGCATTCCAGATCAAAGCATCAGTGCCTTGATTAAGTGCCTTAATTTTCACAAGAAAATTTAACCTAAGGTTTCATTATTCCAGTTATATGGTTCTGTGCCATCCTTGCAAAGTCAGTATTTTGAGTTTTTAAAACATTTCCTTTCCTAGAGAACAATTACAATGGACTTCAGGTAGTCTGTTGGCAAAGAATGAGAAATGTCAGAATCTGTCCAAGTGTTAACCAGTATTAGAAGGAGGAGAGGTTTAACAGTTACAGTTGGATACACGAAAACAATTTTTAGGTCCCAAGTTCACTACCATAATTTACCTTAAATTAACAAAAAGCCATGATTAATAAAATCTGTTCACTTTGTATCAGCAGTTCTAACATGGTCACAGAAAGGTCAAATCTTGGGGGGCACACACCCTACTTAGTGCCCCAGCCTGGCTCCCAGATGTCAGGTCAGGTGCACCATCTACTTTAACAGGTTCTGCAGCATGGCCGTCGCATACGTGGGCCTCGCCTGTTTGCTCTCAATTGCATTCTGGAGGTACTGGATACCTCCGCAGCGTTCCCAAATTTCTTCAAACTGTCTTGGCAAAATCTCAGCACCACGCTTTCGAGTCAGGCCTGTCTCTTCAAGATTCAGCTCACACATCTCCATGTCATCCTTCCCTGCGCAGGTGAGACATCAGAGAATTAAGCATGTATCTCTTTAGAGGCGCTTATTATAGACTTTATACCTGAAAGAGTTACCAATTCTCACAGAATTGAGAACTTTTAAAACTTTGTTTTCTTCCTCTAAGACAGAAATCTCCTTAATAAGTTCACCAGAAACAAGTTAAATTTGTCTTCCACCAAGGACCCTTTCAGAAAGTACTAACACTGCAGTTGATCAAACACGTTATCAACCTTAATAAAAATGCTACATTTCTTTAAACAATTATAAATCAACTGATATAATTAAATACCAATGATAAGGCTCTAAGGACACAGACAAGTTTCTATGTGTTCTACGAGGACATAATTAATCCAAACAATTTCACATCATAAATTAATCCTCAAGTAACTGGAAGTCTAATTTAACTGCAAAACTCCATCCCTCAGTCCTGAAATTTAATGGATTATTAATATTGTATATTAGGCTGTTTCCTTCAGAGGGTTTATAATCCTTTTTCCACGTGACTCACACACACCAGCCACAAGCAGGATGGGCGGCTTGTCAGGATGGAGTTCCATCTGCCGGGCAATCCACGGGCCATCAAAGTGCGCGTACCACCAGCCTTTTTTCTTATTCTGCGGGTCTTTGTACTGGTCGGCAGGGCGGATGAATGGGATGCGGAAGAAGCGCTGCTGTCGGTTCATTTCGATCTCCTGCTGCCTGGCAGGAAGCTGAGACGCTGGGTTCTGCTGAGCTATTACAAAGAACAAGCAAGGGAAGTTACACCAGCAGCCCAGGGGATAACGCAAACAGCCTTTACTCCTAAAATGCACCACACATTTTGTAAGAGAAGAAGAGGGGTTCCTAATAGTAAATCTAAAACACATGTAAATATCAATTACTTAGAAGTGAATAAAACGTAGAGTGTGATCTCTTAGAATTTTCTTTCCCTAAAGATGTTGCTTAACATCGCAAGTACACATATACACACACACCACTCCCCCTCACCCCCGCCGTAACACCAACAACAAACAAGCCCCAGCAGATTCCCACAAACGTCTGTATCAGTAACCTAAAATAAGAAAAGCAAACCAGTATTATTTGCTAGGATTTACAATTTTCCTCCAAAGAGTTCAAAGCTGAAGGCCACAGAATAACTTTCATGAGACTATCCATGATAAAACAAATGAATGGTAATTTCACAAACGTGAAGAATTATAGATACCTGTCAATCTAATTACCATTTCCTCAGAAAAGTGGAAGACAAAAGTTTGCTCTTTTGCCAACTGATTTTGGGATTTAAACTGACCAGAACAGATATTTTACTACTGCCACTACTAGACAACTTCATGACAACAACAAAAAAACTGCAACAGTTAAGCATGAACTTTCCTGAAATCCTCTTTCTCTTGGGATAAAATCCACTGAAATAAGTGGGAAGTATATAATATTTGGTTTTGTCATAAAAAAAAAAAAAAGAAAAAGAGAAAGAAAAACCTTGCTTTTCTGCTAGTACTGGACCCGGCACTCATATCAATTTTTTCCCCTTCCTCAATTTTCATTACAAAACAGTTAGGTTTTTATTTTATCTACGAATACAAACACTTCCCTGGGCAATAATTTTGCAGTTTCAGCAGCATAATTTCAGAAAGTCTGTTTAATATGCTTTTTACTCACAACTTTAAAAGTAGACCAACCGTTTACTGCAGCTCAATTAAGAACCTCACTGAAATGCTTAAGTATGTCAATGAAAAATTATAGAATATATGTAAGTCAAGAAGGCCACATGGCTTTTGTAAGAATTTCCAAATACTGAAAGGATGAAAACACTCTTATTCTACTTTTAACACCAATAGCAAAGGCTTTATAGCAACTTAATTTATTTCTGTGCAAACCAGAGAAAGCAAAAAGCAGTTAGCAAAGCTGCACATGCCTAGGAAAGAATGACACCAAAGCCCAGTTTTGTTAGTGACTTTAAAGAGACACACCGCCTGCAGCATGTTCGTAGACATGAGTTCATTTACTCTTTGTTCCTCCAAACTACTTACAGTTTAGTGTTTCCATTTTAACTTTAAAAAATTTCCTACTTTGCAGAAAATATACTAACCCCAAATTAAGAAATTTTAAAAGCATAAGAAAAAAAAACTTTCCCTCCATCCTAAGCAGTAACAGAATACCGAACTGACAGGAAACTTACTAGGATACTGATGGCCACTTGTTAAATTAACCTTTTTTCTTTTAAAATAACAGCCTCCTGTACCTTAATATATTGGGTAAAATTTAGAAATCCAAGGGAAAGTCTTTGATAGTTTCTTTTTTTTAAACTAATGTTGAGAACTGAACATTGCATTAAGGAAGCCTTAATTTCCACAAATATTCATCTGAATAAGTACAAAGATACGGATGTTAAAAGTCTGAAACTAGGGGCACCTGGGTGGCTCAGTTGGTTAAGCACCCAACTCTTGATTTCAGCTCAGGTCATGACCCTGCAATTCGTGGAATTGAGCCCCAAGCTGGGTTCTGCATCACAGAGCTTGCTTGGGTCTCTCTCTCTGCCCCTCCCACACTCTCTCTTTGTCAAAATAAACATTTGTTAGTTTGAAACTAATAAACGACTTTTTTTCACATCCAATTGTGTCACCTTTAAAGTATGAAATGTTTTAAATGTGGCCCTATAAATTACAAGAAGCACTTAAAAAAAAATCAGGTCCAACAAGTTGGCAAACAAATATGGCATTATATCCAAATTATTATTGCTCAACTGACTGCAAAAAAAAATTTACTGTATGCTAAGATGACTCAAAGCTTCTAAATTATCAAAAACATGCATCACAGGACACTATACAAGTCACGGAATAATCTCCTTCTTCTCTTAGGGGGCATCCTATTAAACCTGTATAGATTATCACACAAATTCAGATGTCTTTGGAGTGAAATGTTGATACCCTAACAGTGTTCGAAACCAGCACCTAAAGTTAGTCTTAATTCTAAAATATCAGCTGCTTATTGAGTTTTGCTACAATAAGAACTGTGCATATTCACAGCTTAAAGTGCTATTTTTTTAAAAGGAAACAATTTCATAAAACAACAGATTAATTTTGTTCTGCATATGTATTTTGGAGTGATCCAAATGAAAGCATAATCTCAAATTAAATATCTTAGTATGGCCAAACCAACATTAATGTAGTACAACTCCACTTAAAATTGTAGCAAAACAAAGTTTAATAGAAGTTAGTACTTTATAAAGTATTTTTAACCCATCTTCCAGTTAGCTCATAAGTTACAACCCATTGACTTACGTGAATTGTTCAAAAATGGTGCAAAATCTGTGAATAAATATTTTACATTGAAGAAAACATAAAAGTGGCAAAACTGTTAAATGAGCATTCTTCTCATTTATAAAGCCTTCCCATCAATCAAGGAGGTGACTAATAAATAAATATCCTATCCACAGCCAAATATTCTCATAATTACCTACAAGTATATGCTCCTTTCTGATTTTTTTTTAAAAAAGCTATTTTGATAATATTTTAGGAAATTCTGCTTGATGAACATATAAAGAGGATCTAAATTCAAAAATATATGTATTTCATTTGTAATTTTGGGATACAGTAATATTCAAACAAAAATCCAACATGATGACTCAATAACAGATATTATAGTACCTTCAAAGCATTACTAGAATTTTTGTAGAAATAAAAAACTTCTAAATTCATCAAAAAAATATATGCCTTAGAGAAAAAGCACTGCCATGTTCATACACACTCAGTATGTTCTAATTTCTTTCAATTCCCTCAATCTTAAACTCATGCAATTTTTATTTTAGTAACTACGAAATAAAACTACTCTCCAAAGTCACTGTCTTAAGCAACTAAATACTGTAAATCATTACCGGGTAATTTGCCACTGCCCTAAGAATTATTTCTGGAAATCTCTTTCCATAGTAAATGTGATGAGAATGTGCTCACCCAGTACAGCATATAGGAGGAGGGTTTGATTCTCTCTACTCCCAGTTACAAGACTTTACTATGATCTGTCAAGTATTATTCTTAGGTAACAGCTACTTATATTTTTGTTAATCATAAGTTGTCACTTTATTTTCTCAAATTAAGGAATTCTTATCCTTGTAAATATTAAACTACAGAGTAGTTCCTTTTAAAGGTTTATTACCTACCCCTCTAGGAAACTACCTAGGTGCAGAATTTTCTCAACTGAGCTGTTAGAAGTATCATAGTACACCTCACCTCCTTTTAACTGTACTCCTGTGTCAGAATGTATTTTACATGGGAAAAAAATAAAGAAAACAATAACTACTTTCAGAGCAGAAGTTACATTTTATCCTTAAAATGTCCCATAACCAAAGGCTACATACATGTGGAGTGTGTGTTCACATAAAATTCCATAAATTTGTTCATATACCTACATGGGACTCTTGGGAAATTTTCTTAATCTACTCTTTTGTTCTTCCAAATAGTATTATTATGAATGGAAACAGTGTAGGAACATACTCAGTAAGGTGTGTTCACACAAGGTAAGCCATGTATCATTTGCCCCTTTGGGGGTAAAGCTGGATGAGTACAGTACCAAAGTTTGGTTTAAAACTATAAGAAATATTTGTGTGTTCATTAAAAATATATGTGCCCTATATTACAACATTACTTTTCTTGTTTTAAGAAGTGCAATCATTCAAATGTATACATTTTGGGGGAAAAAAAAACATAATAAACACCTATCAGCTAAAGGCCATAATTAGAACATGACAGCTAAAAAGGTTATACCTAAACGGAATAGCCTATTCACATTTTTAGAAAACAAAGGAAACTGTGGTTAGAAACTTGTTACAGTAAACAGGTAATGGAATCATCCTGATATATTCAAATCCCAGAGATAAATCTCTAAGTTAGAGAAGAGAGTGGTGGTCACAAGAATATAATTGTGTAGAAGGCCTTCAAACTGCCAGTTCTTAGTTCTGGGTTCTCTCTCTTTGCCCTTCCAGAGCATTATATTCTGACTGATGACCACCACCACCACTCCCACCCCCCGCCCCCACCAAGCAATCACTAGCACTTACATCTAATTAACAATTACTTCCTTTACTCAATCTATTCTTTGCAACAACTTGGAAATACTAAAATTGTACCACTTAATTGACGTTAATCAAACATTGCTTTCTTTTATTTACTTGGAAGATAGTGAGGAAGGCAAAATATAACTAACTGAGAGTTCATTTTCTAAGCCAACTTGGGTCATGCATTGTGAAACTATACTGTCAAGTATTGGGAATGATACTTTTTAAATAAAGACATTAAACATGGAAACTCTTTGCATTTCCACATATAATCGTTCTGCATGTGTATATACATATATGTGAAAAAATACATATTTACAACATTACTGCACAACTACTTCAGAATAGACAAGAATATTCTTACCTCCAGAGTTTACTTAACAAGTAAATTCAAATACTTCTCAATAAATATGACTTTAAAGACATATTAATAGAAATAATGCTATGAAAGATAAGCCACCGTGGTTGTGTTAGGCTCAGTGATTCACAGCTGCACGGTACAAGAAAATCTGTATTATACATTTTACCCAAATGTCTTATGTATAGTTACATATATTTATATATAGATACTCTGGAGCATTTAAAAGTACAGATTTGTTTTTACCATAATCAGTAACAGACTTTGGAGCACGTTGCTCTGTTTCAGTGTTTCTCTTCTTATTCTTGGATTTCCAAGCATGATACACTTTTAGTCTTCTGTGAAATTCTTCTCTGCAAGCTGCCAGGAGCTCAATATCTATGGATTATATAGAAAAAGCACCCCCCCACCAAAAAAGGAATTAGCATCCTAATCTAGTTGTCTAACATAATTATTCTGTGGCATAAACTTATATATATTTACACATATAATAAAACACATTTTTTGTTTTTAAATAGTACAAAATCAAAAGTAAGCATATTATTGATAAAGATGAGCATTTTACAGTAATATTATCTTTTACATTTACAGAGCCTTTTCTTATGCATTATTACTATACCATTTGTTCTACGTAAGAACGCTGGGCTAAATAAATAAGTCTTTTATGAGTGAACCTGAATCAGAGAGGTGAAGTCACTTGTCCAAAGTCAGAGTCACTGTGCTCAAATGCAAGGTGTATTTAAATGCAACAGATTTTTTATGTTTGTAATTATGCAGACAAAGTCAGTGAGGAGGGAGAAAACATAACAAGTTCTGTACGCTTATGGCACCTGAGTTCATAGGCATAGCATCCTAAACTCAAACAGTGTGATTTAAACAAGAACACAATTATGTAGAATCATATGGATATAGTATTTTACTGCTTTGTTGGAAGAAAAATAGCTTTAAAAACAAAGCACTGCATTGCCATTTTTTACTTTGCATATGTAGGTCAAGACTCTGATATATAGGTATTTAAGTATTATGAATACCATCAGAAGGGTCAGTCATTAATACAGACCAAATCATAATTTCTCTCTGTTTTCCCTCTTAGACCTATATAAGAGACAGGCAAAATGAATTTAACATAAAGTCTTTCTTTGTGAGTAAACTAGATCACTATTTCAAGGTGAGAATAACAAAGAGAATGGTTTATGTTAGTTTATATGCCAAAAAAGAAAAAAATTTGCTCCAGTCTAAGTATTTCTTTTTTACCTGTTAGCCATGGAGCTTCCCAATTTTTCATCTTCTCCATACACTTACCACAAGAAGTATTGATGGTATCACGTAGTTCTGCATATTTCCATTTACTGAGATCGTATTTCTTGGTACCAGCAGCTGCCTTGGTGGCTTGTACAGCAGGACCTCTGTAATTATTATATATTTTTACATGTTTAAAATAGAAGCACAAAGGACATGTTGACTAAAGGGGCAAGAAGGTGAATCTAAGTCTGAGAACTGGAAATAACTACTAAAAAACCATATATTTTTGTATCTTTAACAGGTGAGATTAAGAATGGTATACTACAGGGGCGCCTGGGTGGCTCAGTTGGTTAAGCATCCAACTTTGGCTCAGGTCATGATCTCACAGTTTGTGAGTTCGAGCCCCGTGTCAGGCTCTGTGCTGATAGCTTGGATTCTGTGCCTTCTTCTCTCTCTGCTCCTCCCCAACTTGTACTCTGTCTCTCTGTGTCTCTCAAAAAATAAATAAATGTAAAAAAAATTTTTTTGTTTAAAGAATGGTATACTACAGGATTCCTACGTAAATTAAAATCTTCCAGTGTGCCATTTAATAGCTATATTATGTTTTCAATCAGAACTTCTGATTCTAAAACTCTGGTACCATGGACCTATCCCAGACTTCAGTTTAAATATTCCAACTAATGGATAAGTGGACACTTAATGTTAAAAACTACATTTATATATATATTCCTCAAAATCAGAAAGAAAATCCTCTTGATTTCCTAAAAATCATTAGAAGTACATTAATGGTTTATGAGCCATAAAGGCGCACAGTACAATCACCCACAGACTACCAGAAGCTACAGGCGGCCAAGTCCCAACAAAAGCTACTGGCTCAGAACCTCCCTGGGCATGTGGTTGATGCAGGTCCATACGTGAGTAGCCAAACTGCAACCCACTGCCATTAGTTGTGAAAGATGGGCTAAAAGAGCTGCTTGGAGTCTGGAAACCCCTGTGTTAAAGAACACTTAGAAAAGTTCTCTAAGGGGCGCCTGGGTGGCTCAGTCGGTTAAGTGTCCGACTTCGGCTCAGGTCATGATCTCACGGTCCATGGGTTCGAGCCCCACATCGGGCTCTGGGCTGATGGCTCAGAGCCTGGGGCCTGCTTCCGATTCTGTGTCTCTCTCTCTCTGCCCCTCCCCCGTTCATGCTCTGTCTCTGTCTCAAAAATAAATAAACATTAAAAAAAATAAAAAAAAAAGTTCTCTAAGAAGATAAAACCACACCCTCATATTCAGCAAGTAATATGACAACTAGTAAATTATGGAGGCAGCCCAAGTATCCATCGATATATGAATGGACAAAGAAGATATGGTACGTACACACACACACACACACACACACACACAGACACACACACACACACTCTGGAAAATTATTCAGCCATAAAAAAGAATGAAATCTTGGCATTTGCAACAATATGGTTGGATCTAGAGAGTATAATGCTAAGTGAAATAAGTCAGAGAAAGACAAATACCATATGATCTCACTCATATTTGGAACTGAAGATACAAATGAGCAAAGTGGAAAAAGAGGCAAACCAAGAAACAGACTTTTAACTACACAGAACTGATGGTTAACCGAGTGGTGGGGTGGGGGTTGGATGAAATAAGGGATGGGGATTAAAGAGTACACTTACCATGATGAAGAAAAAGAAAAATCAGTAGCCAAGACTGAGAGCAGTGAGATAAAGACTATGCCCAATGTCCCCACACTGCTAGTAAATGGTAGCACCTGGGATTGAAACCCAGATTGCTCTGACTCTAAAAGTCCTAGTCTTAGTCCTGACTCTACCTTCTTTTATTTGCTTTATTCCTTCTACAAACATTAATGAGCACCCACTTAGGCCAACCCTTCACGCTAGGACCTGCTGACATAGACCTGTGTAAATTAAAAAAAAAAATTAATTAAAGGAAGAGATTTTGTTTTAATTCATGAGGCATAACAGAGATTTCAAAGGGCACAAATATAGTAGGAACATTGGTAAGAGGGAGGGAGGAAGGAAGGAAGAGAGAGAAAGAGAGAGAGAGAAGAGAAAGAGAGAGAGAGAGAGAGAGAAAGAAAGAAAGAAAGAAAGAAAAGAAAAGAAAAGAAAGAAAGAAAGAAAAAGAAAGAGGAAAAGAAAGAAAATATATATATATATAAAGATAAAATAAATTAAAAAATAAAATGGGATAAATTCAACTTTTTCATAGCAGTGCTACTCAGGGCTTACAACTTGTTTCTATATACATAACTTGAAATAACTATTCAGAAAACTTGGAAACTTCTTTTCTGTTAACAATAAACATTACTTTTCAGCAAAATATGACACCTGTCACACAGCAGACACTTAGAATAAGCTATAAGTAAGATCAATGTAACAAAGGAAGAATTTAAACACATCACATTTCAAGACATAAAAAAAAAAAGATGGCACAAATATGAAAAGAACTAAATTTTAAAGAACTAAAATATTGCTTCTCAGGTATCACACAGAAATTTCACCTTTATCATTTCCTCTTTCCACATAAGAGGAAAATATCTCCTCTTAAAGAGGGATGATCAAGGTAGGATACCTGAAAATGAGGTCATATTTTCTCATTATTTTACATTCTGAAAGATAACTGCAATCTTGGCAGTCAAGACACTACCACTTAATGAGAAATGATATTTGAAAATATATATACTTCTTCCTGAAATAAAGTAAATTATTCCTTTAATATTAAGCTTAACAATGAAATAAATAAGGCACTTTTGCCTCTTTAAATGGCCTCTTTATTCTTTCATTGTAGAGAATAAAAAATAGCACACTTCACTCTATGTACTTAATAACTGTTAGACATGATGATTGTTAGTAACATATAAGCCTGGCTAAAGAAGAATATGTGGCCAGTTCTCTCATTTTTACGGTTCAAACCTGTTTTACATTTATTGCAGAATCTATCCTTTTCATAAGCTGTGTGACTGGCAATTTTCCATGCAGTTTTTTCTTCTTAATTGCTTTGCTCAAAAAGAGCCAGCTGCGTGTCAGCAAGGTCTCTCTATTACCCTCAGCAATAAATTAAGCTTTAACATTGTTCAAATATTCTTTTTACTCTTCTATATCTCTAAGCCACCATTCAGTAAACTAACAAAAAAAAATTCTCTTTTCTTCCTAGGTCTTCTAAGAGTCTTTTCGAGGAGAGCAGCTGAAAATTATTATGGGTTTTTGTTAATTTCTTTTGAAAAAGAGTGAATTTACATAATGTAGTTTTATAGATTGTCAGAATACCCATGAGGTGTCAATATACATAAGGCATATTTTGATACTTAAAAAAATAACACTGAATTCAAATTATTATTGCTTAAAATATGGTTTAATATTACTACCTTTTCGTTCATATTATGTCAAACAAAAATACATCTGCTAAAAAACATATTCAGCATCCCAAGTACATGAACGAAATGCATTTAAATGCTTTCCCCCATCTCTGGAATTACTAAAATAGTAAAGTAAAGGTGGAGTTTACTGCTTATTTAGGTTTGTTACAAAGACAATCATAAAAATGATATGCTAGAGTAGTAGCAAAACTGACTTCCGATTTTTAAAAATATATTAATTTTAACACTTTCAATTAACTCTGTAACTTCAAAACTGACAGTTAAAACGTTACCTGTTTATATCCTCTTATAAAGGACCAGATCCTGCTGGGAAGTCATATTCTCTGGTGGCTCAATTTTTACATCAGTGGTTTTTAAACCATGTGCTATGGTGAAAAGACTCTCACACTCTTTCTCTACTTTCCCTTCAAGGAGGCACAGAGATTCCCACCAGGGAAGGGACAGGGGCTGTGGGGCAGCACCACCTCCATGGAGAGTTTCAAAACTTTCATTCCGTTTGAGAGGAAAGGTTCCTCTACCGAGACTGAAGTGGTGAGGGCCAGTGACAAACTGGGCAGTACTACCAACAAGGAACAGTCCCATCCAAAATGGCAACCGTTTCCCCACTGAGTATCACCGATTTAGAAGAACCCTGGTTTTTAGCTTTTTCTGTTAGGGTGGCATCAGGGTGAAGTGACATTTCTTGTACAGAAAATTTGCAAGGAAGAACAGACTATTCATGTAACAGGTTCCGGTCCAAATAATGAAGAGTGATTTAAAAATGTGACTTTGAGGTGACACTCATTTCCCCCAAATTCCACTGCACTAACCTATTCAGATATTCTGACATTTCTTTCGCCATCTGTTCCCTATAAGAAAAATGACAATACAACATAGTTTTATAAAGACAACTATATAAATTACCTAAAAGATCTAAAAGTATAATTTAAAATGTATGTTTTAACAGGATTATTGATTTAACCATTCACTATCATTTTACTTTGTAAAAGTCTATAATATACTTTTCAAGATGGCATATAACCATAAAATACAGCAAAATTTTTGTTTAAATACAGTTAAAGTTGTCTGAACTCCATTTTTGCAGTAGGAACTTTCAGATAAAATCTCATGAGAGCCAGGCTTTATGTATGGAATGTAATTAGCATGTTCTAAATGCACACAAGAAACTTGGCAGGATATAGATTCTACACAAGGGTTTTTACACTGGGGTTGCTTAGTAAATATTAATTAGACAAGGCATAACAGTGGTAAACGAAGCTGATCTATTTTATGGTGTCAGAGTTTAAACTTTGATATATTCTAAACTCTAAAATTCTAAATCAAAGCAAGCTTTAAAAAAATAAAAGAATTCAAATGCACCAAGTGCTTGTTAAATTAAACACCAGAAGTATTCTGACTTTCCAAGGATAAACATTTCCTGAAGGCAAAACTTATTTTTCTTTTATTCCTCAGGGAAGTATAACTTTTCTCAATATTTGTTTAATTCTGTGAAATGGGATAGATGTTTCATTGTGTTCATCAACAATTCATTAATTTCATTATTTTATTTTCCTATTTGTTTTTCTTTCTTCCTTCATAATCATTTTCTCATGGCTAATTCTATTCATCAGACTCTGGCAGCCTCAAAATCTTACACATCAACAAAAATCATAAGAAAAGAAAATGGTTATGTTTGCATCAGGGTGCAGTTTCCTGGATGCCTATCAGGAGCTCTGACCCTGATTTAAAGGAGTAAAGGACCTTTGTAATTCTTTCTTTGTAATGAACATTAGGGGCTGACAGGAGGACTATCCAAGCAAGCACAGTCAGAGAAAAAGTAATCTTTCAAAACTGATGATCAAGGATAATAAATACAAAGTAATAAACAGAAATATGTATTAAATTATATATTGAGCAATTCACTTATCAATCTCCATTCAGGCTAGTCAGAATTTTCTAACTTTCAAACTCAGCAAGATTTTAATAAATATTTTTAATTCTATTATCACCCTACCTCAAGGTTTCTATCTTAGCATCCAAGAGCATCTCTGTTTCTACCATCTCTTTCTCCTAAACTTTCCTCCATTTCTTTTGCCACAGCAGGTTTTTTAAGGGAATTCATGGTCTTTCTAAGCTCGTTACCATGTGGCCTGTTGATGATATACAGATTTCTCCATATGCCCCAACACTACCCTGGATGGCAATCTCTACTGATTCAGCATCTCACCTGACCCTATATTACTGCTCTAGGAGTTGCACCAAAGAGACTAGACAGCAATGGTTCCTGCACCCAGGTGCTTTTTTCCTTCTAATTTTCCCAAACTATATGCAAACAGTCACCTTACACACTGGTTGCGGGGCTTATTTAATTCCAGCTCAAACGGTAACTATAAAGCTGTTGTCCTAATGGAGGGAAATAGCACCCAGAGATGTTTTCAAAATTTTTGGTGCCCTGTGGTATCAATGCTGTGGTGAAAGTATACTGCTGGCATCTGAGGAGGTGAAGGGCCAGGGGTGCCAAATGTCCAGCACAAGGAACAACTGCCCAGTGTCCCATGTGACATTGGCATGTCCACCGGACAGAGGTGAAACTCACATATACACAAACATACAGGGTTTTTTTTTCCCATGGTTTTAATATTCACAGAATTTTTCCAGAAATGCAACTACTGTATGGAAAGGAGACAACTCAACTCTGTTCAGAACTTTACAAAGTCCTGTTCAAAATTTTATGGCACCGACAGAACATTCCTTTATCAATTTGCATTTGTAGCTGTCGCATTTATGGTGATGCTATGTATGAATAAAAATATCTGGAGTATTTGATTGTCCCAGTTGTGAGCAAGCATGTTCATATTAAAATATATATAGTATATATAAAATATAAGCAAAAAATAACAAAAATTTACTCCGATGAGGAAACTATTTCTCCTAAAAAGTAACCACAACTTGTTAAAAAAAAAAAAAAAAAAAAAAAGGTTGTATGACTAAATCAAATTTTGAAAAGAGAAATGACATACGGTGTCATTTTGGGTCTTGCTCCACTGCTTCTGTGAAAAATAATGTATTTTAGTTAATGTCAAAACCAATTCCAAATTGTGAAAATCTAGATTGTGCCAAATTTGTTTCAATGACTTTACTGATTAAAAAAAAAAAGCAAAAACCTGTTACCTTTATTTAATCTGAGATCACTCAAAATTTTAATGTTTAAAATTTTCATTAAAAATTATGAGAAAAGCATATTAAAGGCATTCAATGAAAATTAAAGAGCAAATATATTACATCTAGATTAGAAAATTCATAGAGTGTGAAGTGTGCTTGTTTTTTTACAGAATGTGAATATTATTTCATAATTTTAGGTAATGTGAAATCATCACTTTGCATCAAGGATCATATGTGTGATTAATTGATTAAGATCATATTTTACAACATATTATGTAGAAAACAATTCTTACTTAGAAGTTACTGGATAGGAATCCAACCTGGAAAAGTAACTTGGAATTGTTTAATGCAACAGAATCCATTTGCATATATTTTTAATGCACCACAGAACCCAAGAATGACATATTCATACTATATATGAAGAACAGTATTACTTGAAGAATTCTTACTTGTAAATTTGTCAGAAATAATTCAGTGCTAACAAAGGTGAAATAAACATTCAAAAACATTTACTTGTAGCCCATGGAGTACAATGAAATTATCAAACATGGAAAATATGTATAGGACATCATCCATAATGAAGTGCTAATGCTTGTAGTACAGAGTATAAAATAACCAGGAGGTTCTGAAGGGAAGGAGCTCATGAGGACATGAGGGTCAGGAAAAGCTTTCCTGGAAAAGAGCTTAAAGGGGCATTCCAGAGGAGGGGACACCAACCCAGAAACTGTCTCACAGGAAAACTAAAACTAACTCTTTTGCCATTCAAGTCATAACTGCTTGAATATGTCCCAATTACTTAGTAGTGGTCCCATTACATAGCTAATTCTGCTTAACATAAACCACAGGTAACTTATCATTTATGTTAAAGGTCCTGAATGATCCACTCTTTCTCTGAGACCACTCACCCTTGGAAGAAGTGCACCTTTTTAAAAAAATTTTTTTTGAGTTTTTAAATTATTTTTGAGAGAGAGAGAGAGAGAGAGAGAGAGAAAGCATGTGTGCACAAGCAGGGGAGTGGCAGAAAGAGAAGGAGAGGGAGAATCCCAAGAAGAAGCTTGGGAATCCCAAGCCGACGTGGAGCTCAAACTCACAGTGAAATCATGACCTGAGGCAAAATCAAGAGTCAGAAGCCTAACCAACAGAGCCACCCAGGCACCTTAAGAAATGCACCTTTCTGCAGATGAGAAGGAGTCCACTTATGAGCCAGTATCTTATACATATTATATGGAATGGAACTGGATATAGTTTAATGTTTTGAAGGCTTAAACATAAAGCTTGGCCATGAATACCAATACTGACTGCAATAATGAGTATTAGAAACGAACTTCAGCTGTAATGAAGCCAGCTCGGTCAACTGCAGTACCTCCTCACACACAGAGAGGGCAGCTATAGGAGCTTGGTTCATAGGAGCTTGGCCCAGCTACTACTCAGTTACACTCAAAGGCTCTCAGCCATTCCAACATAACACAGGTGCAAGGAAGAGAAGAGCAGCTGAGCTGAGTCTGCAGTTTTAAGAGCCACAGCCCGGGAAAATATTTTAATTATGGTGAAATGTTAGTAAAGAGCTCAAATACTGGACTCAAATCCAAGAGCTTAATAATTACTATAATACTTTGTGTGACAGGCCCGTTCAGTTTATTTAAATATAATATACTTTCAAATACAGTTCAGACCCCAGAGCTCTCCCAAAACTATCACTTAGTAGAAAAAGCACGAAGGTGACAACATACTCTTTTCCATCCTTTTGTTTTAGCTAAATAAAATCTAATCACTGCCTCTCCATTCCTACCAAGTTTTTCCTTTCACAAGGACATAGCGACATCTAGTGGTTGGTTGCATTTTAATTACTATTTTTCATCAACAGTACTCCGACATTCTGAAAAGCACGGTTACATAAATCTATGTGCCTCTCAATATTATACAACATATATATCTACATACAGGGGAACCCCACAAACTAGCTATGCTCTGATTTTATAAGCAAATAATCAAATTACTGAATGTTTCTACATTCTAAATTTTTTTTTAATGAAAAAAGACCTTCCTGCAACTTTTAATAAGAACATCCATACTTCTCCACACTCCAATAAAATTCAGTACTTAGAGATAATTTGGAAAACTGGGGAGCCAATACATTTCAATATCATAAATATTCCTTCTTGGAAAGGGAAATCTATTGAGAAACATGATGTGTGTGTAAAATTTTTCCTCATTGTAAATGTTAGGGTGTATATTAAATAAAAATTTGTATTAGAAAAATAATAAATCCCAACCTCAAATACATTAAACTGGATTATAATATATTCACTGATTTCTGTGCCAGTATTTAATGGCAGGTACCTAGAAATTAGATGTTTACTTTTTATACAATATTCCTTGACAATTTCAGAGTAAAAGTTGAGATGTTTCATGAACTGAAGTATCAGTTTTATTTTTCAATAGTTTAACAATTTGATGCAATCATCTGTCTCATTTGCTTGGGTATAAAAGTAGATACAAGTAATTTTAAAATGATTTTACTTAAAACAGATCAGGACCTAAAGAATATGACTGCCCTGGTCCCTTCATGCTGAAATAAGCAGCAGAGATGGAAAGAAAGCAGGGTGCTACACCCCACCCCGCAGCCCAGTACCTCCGGAGCACCAGGTCAGCCTGGGCCTCGTCGCTGATGAGCTCAGCTTCGCTCTGGGCGATCCTCAGGGCCAGCTCCCGGTCGCGGCGCTCCTGCTCCAGAACCGCCTGCTGCTGAGATTCCTCTTCCCGCTGTCGGGCCAGCTGCTCCTCCACTTCAGCCTGCCAAGGGCAGAAAGCTATCTCACCAAGTTCTCTCCACATGTTTACTTGACCATTTCCATTACTACTTAAAACTGCTCCACACAATTCCTTACTACAGGATACATATTGTTTAACCAGAAGTCTCTCAAGGCTCCATTCTCTTCTATGTTACAATTAATGCTTCCTCTCTTTCCCAAATCCAAAAGAAGGTAAACGAACCACAGTTCTGCCATTCTATCACCATGAGTATCCCAAATACCACATGAGAATCCTGGGTATCACATTAACGCCAAGACCTCGACAGATGTCAAGAATTTAAAGTGCTGGTTGTGCTCAGGATGAATTATGAAAGCCAAGACAAACAGAAACTCAAATATATGATCAACCATTCTCAGACATGGGCCTTTTAAAAAATGGGGGTGGAGAGAATATCTTAATCCTAATCTACTGATACTAGTATCTACAAAGTTTTAAAATTATAATTATGTTGTAAGTGAATATTCATTGTATTGAATATTCATTGTATTGTATTGTATGTATTGTATTCATTGTATTGAATATTCATTGTATATAAAGTGTAATAACAATAACAACAAACTAGTATTTACTGAACTGCGCACTTAGGTTCTAGGTGCTTTAACAGGGGCACCTGGGTGGTTCCGTAGGTTGATTTTGGCTCAGGTCATTATCTCATGGTTTGTGAATTCAAGGCCTACATCAGGCTCTGTGCTGGGAACGCAGAGACTGCTTGGGATTTTCCCTCTCTCCCCTCTCTCTCAAAATAAATAAACTTAAAAAAAAAAATTCTTTAACATGTGTCAACTCATTTAATGCTCACAACTATCATTTATCCCTATTCCACAAAGAAAAAACTATAGCCCATAGTCACTCATGGTGATGTGTTCAATGTCACCGTATCTGTCAACGACAGAGTCTGGATTTGAACTCACTTCCCTAGTTCCAAAGTTCCTTCCCATAACCACTTCAGAAAATGCCTTCTGTCTCTGGGGTAAACCAATGACAGCTTATCTAGCAAATCAAGGTTTTGTTTTCAACTTCTTTTGTTTTATAATTTTGTAGATTCTCTTTTGATAGAAATTCAGTCTGATTATCTAATAAATACATACCTGAATACGTTTTTCATCATCTTCCCTTTTCTTTCTCTCTTCTTCTTCTTGTTTTCTCTTTGCTTCCATCTCAAGTTTCCTATGAAAAAATAGAAAACTCCTCAAAAATTTGTTGAAGAAATCCATCAGAAGGCAATTTAACTATTAATAAACAAAGGTTACAAAATAAGAACTCAAATTAACCTCTTGGCCTTATGCATTATTAGCTTTGAAAATAATAAAATCTAACTCTACTGACAGTAATTTTTCTGAAATAAACAAAAAAATACAATTATATTCTATAACCTTTAAATCTGTATATTAACTTTGTTATAAACCCTAGTTACAACGTCCTGATAACACGTCTCCCTCTCCTGCTTCTCCAACTAAACAACTCTTAACACTTCTTCTGTCTGCCCTATGGTGGCAACCTTCCAAAAAGTTATCAGTTTTAAAACTGCAGAAAAGTAGAAGTGCTTTTTTATTGTTTATAAAATAACAACAATCCTAGCTCTAAAAAGAAGTTAAGAAATCCTCAGGTGTAAGAGTCTAACCAAAACTCAGATTATAATTAAAATTATTTTATGTTATTATTGTAAAATGAACTTGTGTTTTCTATTTTAAAACTTATTCTAAAATTAGTTTTAAAATAAGAACATAATGTTTTAAAGTAAGAATATTCATTAACCAATATTAACACCAAAAATTTACTATTCTGTTAGCTTCCAATTCAAAACAGTAATATAAATTCCTTACATCCGCCTTTCCTCCTCTTCCTTTCTTCGACGTTGTTCATCTTCCTCACGTCTTTTTCTTTCTTTTTCCATTTCTTCTTGAATACGCCTCAGCCGTTCTGCTTCCTCTTCCTGCTGTTTTTTTTTCTGTAATGCGCTGAGGAGTTCCTCTGAGCTTTTAACTAGTGCATCATATTCTCTCTGTATTTGTTCCCTTGTCATCATAGTGGACTTAAGAACAAAATAATAAACACGTACTTAAAAAAATTAGCTCTTCTATTGCACAATGTGAATATACTGAATGCTACTGAATTACACATTTAAAAATGGTTATGATGGTTATGTTAAAAATGGATTGGTTAATATTACATGCTTTTAACACAAGAAAAAAAATTATATATATATACACACAAATACAGCAAACACTGGAAAAGTTGGTAAGCAGTAAGGCCATTCTCTTTGTTATACTACTGGTACACTAATGTTCAAAAATATTTTAAGTTATCTCTGCAGACAAATACTTGAGTCTATTTCCTATTAATCAAGTAATAAAATATCTAAGGGTGTACTGTAGACAAAGTAACATTACTATAGTTGAAAATTATGTTTTAAGGAATGATTTGTTAATTTTGCTTTTGTTTACTCTTCTTTTTCAATAGATGTCTTTTATTTTTTTTCTATTAAGTATAATTTATTGTCAAATTGGTTTCCATACAACAACCAGTGCTCATCCCAACAGGTGCCCTCCTCAATGCGCATCACCCACTTTCCCCTCCCTCCCACCTCCCATCAGCCCTGTTTGTTCTCAGTATTGAAGAATCTCTTATGCTTTGCCTCCCTCCCTCTCTGTAACTTTCTTTTTCCCCTTCCCCTTCCCCATGGTCTTCTGTTAAGTTTCTCAGGATCCACATATAAGTGAAAACATATGGCATCTGTCTTTCTCTGCCTGACTTATTTCACTTAGTATAATACCCTCCAGTTCCATCCACGTTGCTACAAAAGGCCATATTTCATTCTTTCTCATTACCAAGTAGTATTCCATTGTATATATAAACCACATCTTCTTTATCCATTCATCAGTTGATGGACATTTAGGCTCTTTCCATAATTTGGCTATTGTTGAAAGTGCTGCTATCAACATTGGGGTACAAGTGCCCCTATGCATCAGCACTCCTGTATCCCCTGGGTAAATTCCTAGCAGTGCTATTTCTGGGTCATAGGGTAGATCTATTTTTAATTTTTTGAGGAACCTCCACACTGTTTTCCAGAGCGGCTGCACCAGTTTGCATTCCCACCAACAGTACAAGAGGGTTCCCATTTCTCCACATCCTCTCCAGCATCTATCGACTCCTGAGTTGTGCATTTTAGCCGCTCTGACCAGCGTGAGGTGGTATCTCAGTGTGGTTTTGATTTGTTTACTATTCTTTAATAAGTAAAGGGAATTGTACCAAGGGAATATTTAAGAAATTATTAAATACACCCAAAATTGTTGGATGATTTTCCTAAGTGAACTTCCAAAAATTGCAGCTGGGTTGATGTTCATTGAGATAAAACCACATACAGAGAAACGGCTACTGACAGATTTGTAAAATCAGTTAAGTTTATCCAAAGCATTTTCATTCTTCTCTTGAGCTCCTTTCTCCATTCTCCCTCCAAGATTTGCCACTGTCTACTTAAAATATCTGCAGAAAATATGTGCTTGCTTTAAGATATTATAGCCTGCATCAATACACTGACTTATGGATAAGAAAAACATTAAGACCCTAAAATATAACAGAATAGGCTTGAAGAAACAGATGTACTATAATTAACAAGCAAGCATATAGAAAACATTTTCAATCCCTCTGGTACTTAAATAAATGAAAATCAATACAAAAAAAGAGGCCCCATTTTTTTTTTCTCTAAAAAAACTTGGGGGAAAATTAATTGCTAAGTTTAAAACACTTAAGTAGTTCATGATATAGCCTATATAAAGATAATGTAATGACAGGGACAAGGCATATAACATAACAATAAGGGCACAAAATCAAATTGTGAGAACTTTACAAGCATATGTGCCTCTAAAAAACGCCTGGAAGGTGACTGACTATCCAACAGTGTAACAGTTGAATGTGTTACTGTCTGGGGTTAAGGGTTTTTTGGTGGTTTTCTCCACATTTTCCATAATATTACATTACTTTTATAATTTGAAAATTAGTTTCTGAAGGTAAAAAACATGAAACAAATTAAAATAATTTGCATTAATCCTCTCTCAGTGATGATTACTCAAAAGCTTACCAACAGAGTATAGTATTTTAATTACTATTTGGGAGGGGGCTTTCCTAACAAAAGATGAAATTGCATAAAAACTGTCTTATTTTTTCGCTGTAAAAATTTTCAAACATAGAACAATACAATGGTCATCACTTGCCATCACTGAGACTCAACATGTGTAACGTTTTGTATCTTTAAAAAAAGGACACCTTTCTATACAATTCAATATGAACCACAAAGTATATTAAATTGTTTAAAAAGTCAGTCATTTGGATCAAAATTCCATACCTTAATTTTGGCCATTAAAGCATCAATAGAAATTTCAAGGTCCTTGACCTGTTTATTCACCTCTGGTTTTCCATCTTTCAATGCATTTACTACTTCATTAAATTTATCGAGTCGTTTTTTCAGTGTGCCGACCTTAACCAGTCCATCGATGCTGTAAACATAATACTTCATCAAGGTTTAATTTCACCACTCAATGCCATGCATAGATTTTTCATCTTAATAAAATGCCAAATAAACATCTTGCTATAAATAGGGTATTTCACTTCTGTTTTCATATTGTCTAGGATTCTCTTTTTTAGATCTCTTGTTGAAAGTAAAAAAGAAATAAATATGGGTGTGAATGACACTGATGCCTGTTAGTATTTTTAGCCTTCTTTATTTACATGAAAAATTTCAGAATTCAAATTATAGAAGAAGTTAGAAGAGTTATCTAATCACTTTGATGAGATTTAAGGATTAACAGTTATACAGGCCTCTAAGTTTAAAAAGTCTAAATAAGACTCAAATAAAAAGACTAAATAAAAAGACTAAACAGTGAGACAATATAATTCCTATACATAATCTTGAGAATTATGGTGACAACATTAATGTTTTTAAAAACAATGCCAAAAAAATAAAAAAATAATAAAAACAATGCCAATTTGTCATTTATCAAGAAACTCAAGCCACTAAAATAATTAGAATAAAAGAGCTTCTTTTAGCCATTTATTTCAACCTTTTACAGTATTTTCATTTTTGTAAGCTACTTCAAATCCTTTTGTAGAATAAGGCAAGTAATTAAATAATGAAATAATTAGTTAATTAATTTCAAATACATAATATAAAATAACAGATTAATACATCTTTTTACAAAGAACACTAGTAAGGAGAAAACTCTGTAAGTATCCAAACTGCTCTTCATTGACCTTATAGCCATTTTATATTAGGGTAAATAGGTTTAATAGGGTTCTTTAGGCACTATTTTTTTTAATGTTTATTTTTATTTTTGAATGAGAGAGAGTGAGAGAGAGAGAGTGAGTGGAAGAGGGGCAGAGAGAGAGGGAGACACAGAATCTGAAGCAGGCTCCAGGCTCTGATCTGTCAGCAACAGAGCCCGATGCGAGGCTCAAACTCACAAACCGCAAGATCATGACCTGAGCTGAAGTCGGACATTTAACAGACTGAGCCACCCAGATGCCCCTATATTTTTTATTTCAAATTTTTATTTAAATTCTAGTTAGTTAACATACATGGTAAAACTGGTTTCAGGTGTAGAATTCATCACTCACATGTAACACCAAGTGCTCATCCTAACAAGGCACTATTCATCTTACCGAGGTTTGTGTCTCCTTTTGCAAAGCCACATTCTAATAGTTTTTTGCATTTTAATGCAGGCTTCAGCTCGATATTTTATTTTGTTTTTCACTACATATGAGAGGAAAATACAATGACAGAAAATTATTCAGTTTAAATCAGGCATATAATATTCTTAAAAACCACTCATTTCCACACAGCAATTTTCAGGAAAAATGAAATCTTGACAAACACATTAGACCAGACATCAAAATCGGGAAGTTTAATATTTCTGTAATTCCTTACACTTCTTAAAACAAAAAGTACATAATGTATGTGGCTAGGTTTACACCTTAAATATACTATTTCCTTATTATGTCACACTATTGCTTCCCAAACTGTCCTAGGCAATACTGGTCTATTAAATGTTAACAGGTATGTCTTGAAAGAAGGACTCACTTGTCAAATAAATTTACAAAAAGCTATATGCTATACCTCCTTCAGGAGATGCATTGTGAACATACAAAGTAAAGCCTCTGAGAGCCCTACAGTAAAGAAACCTGTTTAACTTCAGTTACCCAGAACATCTTACACTAATCTGACCTTTGAACCTTTTTTTCAGAGCTTCCCTATTAACATCCTTCAAAGATTCTGTCTGGTTACCAACTTCACCACTGCAGAACACAGTCCACAAACAACTGGTATAGCATAGATAATTTACATACAATGTATTTTCCATCATAATGCAACTATAAAGCTGAAAGCCTTGAACCATAGTGACAAATGTGTCTATATTTTACTTGGAAACTATGGGAAAAAGAGCTTTTGTCATCTTTTTTATTATAGTTGTCTTTTTATCTATATGCACAATTGTCTAACAAAAAAACCTCAATAATAATCCTTGTTTGCAGATTTCCTTTCCATTGAGTCAAAGGAATTTTATTTTTTTTTTAATAAAGTACACCTTACTGAATCCTTTTTGTGTGCCTAGCACTGGTGAGTAGGGAGAAGGGAGGGGCAGCTGTAAATTTAATCAAGTTACTGACAATAATTCTATACAATTAAATATTTGCCATAAACCCTCAGGTAACCCAAAAACATTCTGCCCCTAACCCTTGTTTTAGACACAAATAGTTACTATGACCTAGCAGACACACACGAAGTAGCAGCTCAGTCCAGTGTGTCAGAGAGAACAGGGTCTGAATGAGCAGTGGCAGGAGAAGAGGTTTGGAAAGGGAAGCTGAAACCCGGTTTCACAGGGTCTTGAAAGACATTCTAAGACTTTGCCCTACATCAAAGGAAAGCCTTAATAAAAGACATTCTAAGACTTTGCCCTGTATTAAAGGAAAGCCTTAATAAAAGGCTTTAGTTTAGAGAGGAACTCTAGGAAGAGAACTCCTGGGAAGCCAAGGAAACTCGGTTTGGGAGCTACTGAAGCTAACATGTGAGTGGGGAAGTGGGGCTCCACTAAGTCCCTGGCAATAAAGAGGAAAGAATGTACAGCACTTGGAGGAAGAATCAATAGGATGTGTTCACTGGCAAGATTTCAGGGACAAAAAGGGAGAGACACCATTACAATCTTGAAATTTCTGGTGTGTATACCGGTGAAGCCATGCAGGTGGAAAGAGAAAAGTTCTGGCTTAAGTCTGAGAGACTGGGGGGGTCAGGTAGGGGGAGCGGGAGGAATCAAGACTGAGTTCTGTTTCTGTTTTGTTTAGGACACGGTGAAATTAATTTTCCCATAACACATTTGGATAAAGAAGATAAATATCACACATAAAAAATATTTTTTTTAAAAGTCCACAAATAATAATTTACCATGTATATAGTACACACCAAGTGTTACGTACAGCCTGAATAAGTAACGTGGTCCCTGTGGCCCGTCACTCACCACTCAGACTTTATAACATTCCACAAACCGACTCATTTCCAAAGTAATTACAGATCTTGGTATGATAGGAAACACCTACGTTTGATGACTGAGAGGGAGCACCACTGAACTTTCTTCCAGCGACTGCAGACAAGCCAGTGATTGACTCTTTTAACCAGTTCTGCTAAATGGTCAGGGTCAGACTTCATAATCTGATCAAATTCTGCAAACTAGGAAATAAAATAATTTAGCAGCAGTATCAAAAGAAAATGTGTTTGAACACAAAGAGAGATACAAAATACTAGAAGTCAAAGCTAGTATCTAACTTTCTAGAAATTATCACAATCCAATAACAGACCCAAGTCTCAAGAGAGTACAGAGCAAATTCAAACATATCCAGTTGTATTTTGCTGCCTTCCTCTTCCATCAGCACCCTTTTCCGGAGGGGTAATCAGGGCTTACTCATTGCTAGTTAGCAAATTTAACAATAAAAGTAGAAAAAATCTTAAATGACAAGTACAGACGATTGGCAAAAAGGTTTTACTGAGAAAAGAGTGAAATTAAGGGCTGTTTCTGAACTGGCTCATCCACATACTCTGATATCTGTATACAGCTTCTGATAAGTGAAGGTCAGCTATATAATGTCAGGTACCACTATACTGTGCTCACTCTCCCAACTTCCATCCCTATTTTGGTCAGATATAAAAATTGCTACTAAGAGACAGACAACACAAATAAAACAGCCATGAGGTTACTAAAAAATAAAATCCATTATTTCCATAATTTACCACCAAATTATAAAATGATTTCTATCCTTTATTAAATATCTCACTATAATATATTGAGGATGTCACACACCTATCAATAAATGGCTTCTTATAATCAAAATTAAGTTAAAGGTAACACAACAAGATTAAAGATCTTTGAACTCTTGCCTTGTGCTTTCAACATATGTTTCTAATTAATTTTTCTGGGGGCAAAATAAGACCAAGTGTTTTCTCAGGCTACTAATTCTAAAATTATTACTAAAGCCCTGAAATAAGAGAAATGTCGAGCTTATGATAAATATGTATGATTATATAGCTAAGCCAACTATGAATATACATTTTTAATTTTTTTCTTTTATAAGAAATGTTATGGGTTCTCTGCAGTAAAAATATTCAAAATGGAAATGCATACATTGGTAATGCATTACATAGGTTTTTATCTCATGCTCAAAAATGTGAAATCAGATTTATTACTATCATTAATCTAGTCTTCAAGGCACTAGAGATATTTATTAATGACACTGCTAAGTCAAACAAATATGGTTGGCTATTATATAATAAGAGTTGTGTTTAAAATTATGAGGATGCAATTATTCACTCAATATTAATGAAGTCAGGAATGGTGAAAATGTTATGAACAGATTGTGAATAACATTTAGGTATTTGTTTTGTACACACGTTATGAAATATTCTATAACTCAGTCTTATAACCTAGTACAAGAATCTATAAATACAAAAACTATGGGTTAGCCTAAAATTATGTCACCTACAAAAGTATTTACACATTCATTCATTCTAAGATTTGAAAGAAGTTGGTACAAACCTCAGTCCAATTTCCTGTACCTTAAACATCTATTTATACTCTAATAGAACTTGTTCTTACAATGAAGACTCAAAAGTACTGTGAAATTTTTAATTATTGAAGACTGAATTAATATGTTTTAGAAAATGTTTCAACTTTTTAAAAACATAAACATTTTCTGGTTAATCCTTATTTAAGCAAAAAAATCCAATTAAACAATGCTCTGACTCCAGTACTTCCAAATGTGAAATAAAAACTGTAAAACTTATACAGAGTAGTACACATTGTAAACTTCTAACAAGTAGAGAAACTGTGTACACACACACACACACACACACACATGCATACTATTACTGACACTCATATAATTCACGAATAATAAGAACTACTAAACACTTCAAAACATGCCTTGACTCCAACTATCCATATTCATCATGTTAAACTTTAAAATACAGGGGCGCCTGGGTGGCTCAGTCGGTTAAGCGTCCGACTTCAGCCAGGTCACGATCTCGCAGTCCGTGAGTTCGAGCCCCGCGTCAGGCTCTGGGCTGATGGCTCAGAGCCTGGAGCCTGCTTCCGATTCTGTGTCTCCCTCTCTCTCTGACCCTCCCCCGTTCATGCTCTGTCTCTCTCTGTCCCAAAAATAAATAAACGTTGAAAAGAAAAAAAAAAAATTTAAAATACAAATGTACTTACCTTGCCAGGCCTAAAAAATACTTTTGTTAACCCAAACTTGTAGTCAATTTCATTCAAGCCCAAAGCTTTAAAAAGAGCCTGAAAAATAAAAGTTCAAAAGTTAAATGCCAAATAGTAGTTAGCAAGAAAGACAGTTCATAGCTAAGAAATTTCAATTTAGGCAGTATTCGTACCTTGCAAAACAGTCTTGGATCTAATCTTGCAAGTTTATCTGGCATATACTTTTTATACATGTTGTAGAGTTCATGAAAGGAAGCTCGTGATGGGAAACCACCCTGCATTAAGTCCAAAACAGACACCATACCTAGATTCAAAAACAAACACAAATTACTGCCAATCTCTGCACCGAAGTCCAAAAATAACTTGTGAATGATCAATTTTATAAATTAATGTTTAGAAAGGGGCAATTTATACGAATCATCAGCAAAGAACTATTACATAGGGACTATCATGTCCATACTCAATATGTACCAACTCATCCACCACCTAAAACTATTGTAGCAAATTTCATCTAAAACCAGCAGGACTAATCATTTTCTGGGGCACAAACTACTAGTCTCTAGAAAGCTCAAATCTAGTTTGTATCTTTTTTCTGCTAAAAACCTATGCCACAATCAACAGTATAGGAGGTAAAGGCCTGCATTAATTCACTTTCTAAGTCCTGAGGTTAATTTTTTAAAAAGATTCCTAATAGAGTCTCTAAGAAGTAGCCCCCAAGTTCTCACTCAAGCTTATACAAGGCAAAAGAGAAAGAAAGGGGAGCTCAGTATTTCACTATAAAGATCCCTTTTCACTCACCTCTCAAAGAAGCTAGTCTATTGGGGTAAAGAGTCTATAGGAGTATCTATTTTCTTTTTTTTTTTTTTTTTTTTATATGAAGTTTATTGACAAATTGGTTTCCATACAACACCCAGTGCTCATCCCAAAAGGTGCCCTCCTCAATACCCATCACCCACCCGCCCCTCCCTCCCACCCCCCATCAACCCTCAGTTTGTTCTCAGTTTTTAACAGTCTCTTATGCTTTGGCTCTCTCCCACTCTAACGTCCTTTTTTTTTTTTTTTTTTTTACCTTCCCCTCCCCCATGGGTTCCTGTTAAGTTTCTCAGGATCCACATAAGAGTGAAACCATATGGTATCTGTCTTTCTCTGTATGGCTTATTTCACTTAGCATCACACTCTCCAGTTCCATCCACGTTGCTACAAAAGGCCATATTTCATTTTTTCTCATTGCCACGTAGTATTCCATTGTGTATATAAACCACAATTTCTTTATCCATTCATCAGTTGATGGACATTTAGGCTCTTTCCATAATTTGGCTATTGTTGAGAGTGCTGCTATGAACATTGGGGTACAAGTGCCCCTATGCATCAGTACTCCTGTATCCCTTGGGTAGATTCCTAGCAGTGCTATTGCTGGGTCATAGGGTAGGTCTATTTTTAATTTTCTGAGGAACCTCCACACTGCTTTCCAGAGCGGCTACACCAATTTGCATTCCCACCAACAGTGCAAGAGGGTTCCCGTTTCTCCACATCCTCTCCAGCATCTATAGTCTCCTGATTTGTTCATTTTGGCCACTCTGACTGGCGTGAGGTGATACCTCAGTGTGGTTTTGATTTGTATTTCCCTGATAAGGAGCGACGCTGAACATCTTTTCATGTGCCTGTTGGCCATCTGGATGTCTTCTTTAGAGAAGTGTCGATTCATGTTTTCTGCCCATTTCTTCACTGGGTTATTTGTTTTTCGGGTGTGGAGTTTGGTGAGCTCTTTATAGATTTTAGATACTAGCCCTTTGTCCGATATGTCATTTGCAAATATCTTTTCCCATTCCGTTGGTTGCCTTTTAGTTTTGTTGGTTGTTTCCTTTGCTGTGCAGAAGCTTTTTATCTTCATAAGGTCCCAGTAATTCACTTTTGCTTTTAATTCCCTTGCCTTTGGGGATGTGTCGAGTAAGAGATTGCTACGGCTAAGGTCAGAGAGGTCTTTTCCTGCTTTCTCCTCTAAGGTTCTGATGGTTTCCTGTCTCACATTTAGGTCCTTTATCCATTTTGAGTTTATTTTTGTAAATGGTGTGAGAAAGTGGTCTAGTTTCAACCTTCTGCATGTTGCTGTCCAGTTCTCCCAGCACCATTTGTTAAAGAGGCTGTCTTTTTTCCATTGGATGTTCTTTCCTGCTTTGTCAAAGATGAGTTGGCCATATGTTTGTGGGTCTAGTTCTGGGGTTTCTATTCTATTCCATTGGTCTGTGTGTCTGTTTTTGTGCCAATACCATGCTGTCTTGATGATGACAGCTTTGTAGTAGAGGCTGAAGTCTGGGATTGTGATGCCTCCTGCTTTGGTCTTCTTCTTCAAAATTCCTTTGGCTATTCGGGGCCTTTTGTGGTTCCATATGAATTTTAGGATTGCTTGTTCTGGTTTCGAGAAGAATGCTGGTGCAATTTTGATTGGGATTGCACTGAATGTGTAGATAGCTTTGGGTAGTATTGACATTTTGACAATATTTATTTTTCCAATCCATGAGCAGGGAATGTCTTTCCATTTCTTTAAATCTTCTTCAATTACCTTCATAAGCTTTCTATAGTTTTCAGCATACAGATCCTTTACATCTTTGGTTAGATTTATTCCTAGGTATTTTATGCTTCTTGGTGCAATTGTGAATGGGATCAGTTTCTTTATTTGTCTTTCTGTTGCTTCATTGTTAGTGTATAAGAATGCAACTGATTTCTGTACATTGATTTTGTATCCTGCAACTTTGCTGAATTTATGTATCAGTTCTAGCAGACTTTTGGTGGAGTCTATCGGATTTTCCATGTATAATATCATGTCATCTGCAAAAAGCGAAAGCTTGACTTCATCTTTGCCAATTTTGATGCCTTTGATTTCCTTTTGTTGTCTGATTGCTGATGCTAGAACTTCCAGCACTATGTTAAACAACAACGGTGAGAGTGGGCATCCCTGTCGTGTTCCTGATCTCAGGGAAAAAGCTCTCAGTTTTTCCCCGTTGAGGATGATGTTAGCTGTGGGCTTTTCATAAATGGCTTTTATGATCTTTAAGTATGTTCCTTCTATCCCGACTTTCTCAAGGGTTTTTATTAAGAAAGGGTGCTGGATTTTGTCAAAGGCCTTTTCTGCATCGATTGACAGGATCATATGGTTCTTCTCTTTTTTTTTGTTAATGTGATGTATCACGTTGATTGATTTGCGAATGTTGAACCAGCCCTGCATCCCAGGAATGAATCCCACTTGATCATGGTGAATAATTCTTTTTATATGCTGTTGAATTCGATTTGCTAGTATCTTATTGAGAATTTTGGCATCTATATTCATCAGGGATATTGGCCTGTAGTTCTCTTTTTTCACTGGGTCTCTGTCTGGTTTAGGAATCAAAGTAATACTGGCTTCATAGAATGAGTCTGGAAGTTTTCCTTCCCTTTCTATTTCTTGGAATAGCTTGAGAAGGATAGGTATTATCTCTGCTTTAAACGTCTGGTAGAACTCCCCTGGGAAGCCATCTGGTCCTGGACTCTTATTTGTTGGGAGATTTTTGATAACCGATTCAATTTCTTCGCTGGTTATGGGTCTGTTCAAGCTTTCTCTTTCCTCCTGATTGAGTTTTGGAAGAGTGTGGGTGTTCAGGAATTTGTCCATTTCTTCCAGGTTGTCCAATTTGTTGGCATATAATTTTTCATAGTATTCCCTGATAATTGTTTGTATCTCTGAGGGATTGGTTGTAATAATTCCATTTTCATTCATGATTTTATCTATTTGGGTCATCTCCCTTTTCTTTTTGAGAAGCCTGGCTAGAGGTTTGTCAATTTTGTTTATTTTTTCAAAAAACCAACTCTTGGTTTCGTTGATCTGCTCTACAGTTTTTTTAGATTCTATATTGTTTATTTCTGCTCTGATCTTTATTATTTCTCGTCTTCTGCTGGGTTTAGGCTGCCTTTGCTGTTCTGCTTCTATTTCCTTTAGGTGTGCTGTTAGATTTTGTTATTTGGGATTTTTCTTGTTTCTTGAGATAGGCCTGGATTGCAATGTATTTTCCTCTCAGGACTGCCTTCGCTGCGTCCCAAAGCGTTTGGATTGTTGTATTTTCATTTTCGTTTGTTTCCATATATTTTTTGATTTCTTCTCTAATTGCCTGGTTGACCCACTCATTCGTTAGTAGGGTGTTCTTTAACCTCCACGCTTTTGGAGGTTTTCCAGACTTTTTCCTGTGGTTGATTTCAAGCTTCATAGCATTGTGGTCTGAAAGTATGCATGGTATAATTTCAATTCTTGTAAACTTATGAAGGGCTGTTTTGTGACCCAGTATATGATCTATCTTGGAGAATGTTCCATGTGCACTCGAGAAGAAAGTATATTCTGTTGCTTTGGGATGCAGAGTTCTAAATATATCTGTCAAGTCCATCTGATCCAGTGTCTCATTCAGGGCCCTTGTTTCTTTATTGACCGTGTGTCTAGATGATCTATCCATTTCTGTAAGTGGGGTGTTAAAGTCCCCAGCAATTACCACATTCTTATCAATAAGGTTGCTTCTGTTTATGAGTAATTGTTTTATATATTTGGGGGCTCCGGTATTCGGCGCATAGACATTTATAATTGTTAGCTCTTCCTGATGGATAGACCCTGTAACTATTATATAATGTCCTTCTTCATCTCTTGTTACAGCCTTTAATTTAAAGTCTAGTTTGTCTGATATAAGTATGGCTACTCCAGCTTTCTTCTGGTTTCCAGTAGCATGATAAATAGTTCTCCATCCCCTCACTCTGAATCTAAAGGTGTCCTCATGTCTAAAATGAGTCTCTTGTAGACAGCAAATAGATGGGTCTTGTTTTTTTATCCATTCTGATACCCTATGTCTTTTGGTTGGCGCATTTAATCCATTTACATTCAGTGTTATTATAGAAAGATACGGGTTTAGAGTCACTGTGATGTCTGTATGTTTTATGCTTGTAGTGATGTCTCTGGTACTTTGTCTCACAGGGTCCCCCTTAGGATCTCTTGTAGGGCTGGTTTAGTGGTGACAAATTCCTTCAGTTTTTGTTTGTTTGGGAAGACCTTTATCTCTCCTTCTATTCTAAATGACAGACTTGCTGGATAAAGGATTCTCGGCTGCATATTTTTGCTGTCTAGCACCCTGAAAATCTCGTGCCAATTCTTTCTGGCCTGCCAAGTTTCAAAAGAGAGATCAGTCACGAGTCTTATAGGTCTCCCTTTATATGTGAGGGCACGTTTACCCCTTGCTGCTTTCAGAATTTTCTCTTTATCCTTGTATTTTGCCAGTTTCACTATGATATGTCGTGCAGAAGATCGATTCAAGTTACGTCTGAAGGGAGTTCTCTGTGCCTCTTGGATTTCAATGCCTTTTTCCTTCCCCAGTTCAGGGAAGTTCTCAGCTATTATTTCTTCAAGTACCCCTTCAGCAACTTTCCCTCTCTCTTCCTCCTCTGGAATACCAATTATGCGTATATTATTTCTTTTTAGTGTATCACTTAGTTCTCTAATTTTCCCCTCATACTCCTGGATTTTTTTATCTCTCTTTTTCTCAGCTTCCTCTTTTTCCATAACTTTATCTTCTAGTTCACCTATTCTCTCCTCTGCCTCTTCCATCCGAGCCGTGGTGGTTTGCATTTTGTTTTCCATTTCCTTTAAAGCGTTTTTCAGCTCCTCGTGACTGTTCCTTAGTCCCCTGATGTCTGTAGCAAGAGATTCTCTGCTGTCCTGTATGCTGTTTTCCAGCCCAGCGATTAATTTTATGACTATTATTCTAAATTCACTTTCTGTTATATTATTTAAATCCTTTTTGATCAGCTCATTAGCTGTTGTTATTTCCTGGAGATTCTTCTGAGGGGAATTCTTCCGCTTGGTCATTTTGGATAGTCCCTGGTGTGGTGAGGGCCTGCAGGGCACTTCCCTTGTGCTGTGGTGTATAACTGGAGTTGGTGGGCGGGGCCGCAGTCCGACCTGATGTCTGCCCCCAGCCCACCGCTGGGGCCACAGCCAGACTGGTGTGTGCCTTCTCTTCCCCTCTCCTAGGGGCGGGATTCACTGTGGGGTGGCGTGGCCCGTCTGGGCTACTTGCACACTGCCAGGCTTGTGATGCTGGGGATCTGGCGTATTAGCTGGGGTGGGAAGGCAAGGTGCACGGCGGCAGGGGGGGCAGGCTTACCTCGCTTCTCCTTAGGTGATCCACTTCAGGAGGGGCCCTGTGGCAGCCGGAGGGAGTCAGATCCGCTGCCGGAGGTTTGGCTCCGCAGAAGCACAGAGTTGGGTGTTCGCGTGGAGCGAGCAAGTTCCCTGGCAGGAACCGGTTCCCTTTGGGATTTTGGCTGGGGGATGGGCGGGGGAGATGGCGCTGGCGAGCGCCTTTGTTCCCCGCCAAACTGAGCTCTGTCGTCCGGGGGCTCCGCAGCTCACCCTCCCTTTGTCCTCCAGCCTTCCCGCTTTCCGAGCAGAGCTGTTAACTTATGACCTCCCAGACGCTAAGTCGCGCTTGCTGTCGGAACACAGTCCGTCAGGCCCCTCCGCTTTTGCAAGCCGGACTCGGGGGCTCTGCTTGGCCGGCGAGCCGCCCCTCCGCCCCGGCTCCCTCCCGCCAGTCCGTGGAGCGCACACCGCCTCGCCGCCCTTCCTACCCTCTTCCGTGGGCCTCTCGTCTGCACTTGGGTCCGGTGACTCTGTTTTGCTAATCCTCTGGCGGTTTTCTGGGTTATTTAGGCAGGTGTAGGTGGAATCTAAGTGATCAGCAGGACGCGCGGTGAGCCCAGCGTCCTCCTACGCCGCCATCTTCCCAGAATCCCGGAGTATCTATTTTCAATATAACTCTAGTACGTCTAATTTGAGCCTTGAGTCAGTGTGAAATTTTCACGTCAGAAAAGCATACGGTAGTCCGGGAAAGGTTCGACAATTGTAGATAATGCCAGGACTTTTATTTACAAAAAGGCCTGTATTTCACTCTCTGATACTTTCATATCAATGGAGATAATAAGATTATTCAACAAAGCATTAAGACAAATGGCTAGCCATTTAGAAAACAAATGTTAACACTGGACACCGGATCCCTCCTCACTCCTTATACCAAAATAAATTCCTGGTGGTCAAAAATTTAAATTGGCAAAATGAAACTACAAAATATATTTTTTTAATAAGTGGATTGTTATTTTAAAAATAATCTCCAGGAAAGATATCTTTTCTAGAGAGTCAGACTGAATTTTAACCTATCAGACTGGCAAAGGTATAAAACACCAATAGTACTCAAAGTTGACCAAGAGTACTCAAAGTGTAAGAAAACACACACATATACTACTGGTGGGAAAGTAAACCAGTGCAACAATTTTGGATGGCAATTTGGAAATATTTATCCCCTTGACTCAGTACTTTCTACTTCTACTTCTATGAATCTATCCTACAACTTGTCACACATGTGGACAAAAATGCACATTGAGAATGCACACATGTCCACTGGATCGCTGAAATAGGAAAAAATACAGAAATAACTTAAATATCAATGAATTAAATGATATTACAACCATATGGCAGAATATGGTGTATTAATTTAAAAGAATGGGCAAAGCTTTATTTTATTTTATTTTTTTTTAATTTTTTTTTTCAACGTTTATTTATTTTTGGGACAGAGAGAGACAGAGCATGAACGGGGGAGGGGCAGAGAGAGAGGGAGACACAGAATCGGAAACAGGCTCCAGGCTCTGAGCCATCAGCCCAGAGCCTGACGCGGGGCTCGAACTCACGGACCGCGAGATCGTGACCTGGCTGAAGTCGGCTGAAGTCGGACGCTTAACCGACTGCGCCACCCAGGCGCCCCAAAGCTTTATTTAACCAATACAAAAAATATACCCAAGACACAAAACTAAGTCATCACACCTGAGAAGACTTTTTAGTTATTATTATTGTGTACTATTTGATTTTTTCTTAGAGTCAACTATATAACTATTATAATTTTTAATACTAATTAACGAAGCACATAAAGGCAATCATTCCTAAGGAAAGAAATCTCTAAAACTAAATCTAGTTAGTTCTAGGCTCTAGTCAAGAAGTAAAGATTTGGCTAGTATTGTTACAATTCTTGCCCATGTAAGTACCCTTGGGAACGTACACATGTGCCACCTCTGAGTCCCCTAGCTTGCTCTGTAGCTGAAGACGACATATGAACTTACAAAAGTTCATTAAGAATTTCATGAAGCTTCGGGGAGCCTGGGAGGCTCGGTCGGTTGGGCACCTGACTTCGGCTCAGGTCATGATCTCACCGCTCAGGGGCTCAAGCCCCACGTCAGGCTCTGTGCTGAAAGCTCGGAGCCTGGAGCCTGCTTCCAGTTCTGTATCTCCCTCTCTCTCTGTCCCTCTCCCACTCATGCTCTCTTTCTCTCAAAAATAAATACACATTAAAAAAAAATTTTTTTTTTAAAAGAATTTCATGAAGCTTAACAAATTACCAAGCCTAGGGCTGCTTTCTCAGCACTTGAAGCTAATTTACTCTAAAGACCTTTCAACACTTTAAAAAAAAAAAAGTCACCAAACCAAGTACTCTTCCTTCTAGAAATGTGACTGGTGAAGGGCTTATTGGTGCAGTCTGGCTGGTTATATTCAGAATCCTCTTTGCTGCCACAGATAGGCAGCAGAGCCCCAAGGTTACAGAGGAAGAACACCTGCCTTCTCTTACCTTCCCCTACTTTGCCCTGGTGTTGGCTGATCAGAAGATAGTAACTTTAGTAAAAGAAGTCCTAAATCAATTAATTCTTCTTAAATCAGAAAAAAATAATGAAAACAGAAAGGCAATCTAGAATTCAAATCTTAAATGTCTTTATTTTACAAAGCTTCATAAGTATTTTTATTTCTACTGGTTATTGGGGTGTTTTGTTTTTTCATTTTCCTCATTACCTAGCCACATAATTAGAACCAGTTCTGTATCACTTTACTATTATTATTACTTTAAAAAAAAAGTCAAACTACTATGAATTGGTGTCATCTACTAAACTGCCAACACATCTTAGCATATTGAAATACACTGCCTAACTGAAAGATAAATCCTAGCTAAAGCATCTATAACCCCACACTCTACCAATTTAAAAGTCTATATAGCTAAATGTAAACATGCTTGACTTGCCAGGACACCGGATGCTCATTTAGGAAATAAATGATTTATTGTATTAGGCTAAACAAACCATGAAGAGAAATTTAAATGAGAAAGGAGTCAAACTCAAAATAAAAACTATCTGAAGAAAATATCACAAAAATACATCCATATGTATGAATATGGCAGACATGAATTATTTAACATTACAGTATTTGTTAAAATTATTAACAAAAAGTCTTCACATGTGCCAGACCGTGCATTTCATTCAACAAATATTTACTAAGTCTAGTATAAGCTCTGCACTGCTCAGAGGCTGGGATAAATGTGCAAGCCAAAACAGACACTGTTTCTGCCCTTGAGAGATTTATAGGTTAGAGAAAAAAATTACATGATTGCACAAATCTATATATAATTTATGGCTAAAATGAAGGTGCTCAGCACTCTTTACTCAGACCCCTCTTTCTGTTAAGGATATCAATAAAGGCTTTCACAAGGAAAGGACAATCAAGCGTAGAAATGAAAGATGAAGACAAAAGTCAGTCAAGAGCTTCTCAGAGGAAGCAGTATGTGCACAGGCTTTGTGACAGGAGGGAATATGGAGAACTTAAGGAACCAAACAAAGGCCAGCATGACTGGAGCACAGAGAGGAAAGAGAGAGTAGAGAGAGATGGAGCTAGGAACACATGGGCCAGACCTTTGGGGCCTCATAAGCTACTAGGATTTTACTCTTTCCCCTAATAATACTCAGAAGCCATTACAGCATTTTGAGCAGTAAAAAGATGTGATCAGACTTGAGTTGTAAAGCAACAATTCTGGATATATGTGAAGAACAGACGGAGCAGATGCAAGGAGAATACTTAGGAAGCTACAGCAAAAAGCCTGGTGAAAGATGGTGATAGCTTGGATTGGGAGTACTAAGACTCACTGTTTGCCAGCAGAGCAGATCTTAAATATTCTCACCACAAAAGAGAACTGGTAATTACGGGATCTGATGAGACTGTTAGCAAATGCTATGGGGATAATCATTTTATATACAGAAGTATATCTAATCAACATGTTGTACACCTTGCATTTACATTATAAGTCAGTTATATTTTGATAAATCTGGGGGGGGGGGACAAAGACTATTTAGGAGGTCACATCAGGCAGTGGGGACAGAGAATACATAACTATGCTGTGCAATATGGCACCCACTAGCTACATGGTTTGCAGTTGCACTAGCCACATGTGACTATTTAAATTTTTAAAAATTAAAATTAAATTTAAAAATCAGTACCTAAGTCATACTAGCCACATGTCAAGTGCTCAACAACCAGAGGCATCTACCATATTGCACAACACAGATATAAAATATTTCTATCAACATGGAAAGTTATATCAGACAGCACTGGGAAGAGTGAGAAAGAAACAGGCCTAAACCAAAGCGTGAAAAACTCTTAACAAACACTACCCAGAGAAAAGAAGACCCTGCAGAGGAGTTGAGAATTTCCAGAAAATTAAAAAGAAAAGCAGGGGAGCACCTGGGTGGCTCAGTCTGTTAAGTGTTAGACTTCAGTTCAGGTCATGAATTCGAGCTCCAAATCAGGCTCCCTGCTGTCAGCATGAAGCCTCCTTTAGATCCTCTGTCTCCCTCTCTCTATCTGCTCCTCTCCAGCTCTGTCTCTCTCTCTCTCTCAAAAATAAATAAATATTAAAAACAAAAAAAGAAAAAAAAGAAAATCAGCGACATGCTCTGATTCAGGAGCCAAGGAAAGGATACATTAATGGGCCCAATCAAGTCAAATGTCGATGTCCACTAAGATGAAGACTGAAAAAGGAATATCTGATTTAGGATCAGGGAAATCTCGGGTGACCTTATCAAGAATTATTTTGTTGTGGAGAGCCTGGGTGGCTTAGCTGGTTGGGCAGCTAACTCTTGATTTCAGCTCAGGTCATGATCTCATAGTTTGTGAGTTGGGGTCCCACATCAGGCTTCACAATGACAGCATGAAGCCTGCTTGGGGTTCTCTCTCTCCCTCTCTGCCCCTCCCTGCTCGTGTTCTTGCTCTCTCCCTCTCTCTCAAAAACAACTTGAAAAAAAGAAAAGGAAGTACTCTGTTGGACTGATCAAGGTGAAAGCTGAATTCTCTTGGGTTACAGAGTGAGTGGAAGGCATGAAACTGAGAAAGCAAAAATAGGCTATTCTTGGACAGAAAAGGACAAACTATAGAATAAACAGTGAGGCTAGAGATAAGGAAATAGCTAGAAGGGAATGTGGGTCAGAGGAAATTAAGGTTAAGACTCCACATGTTTAAATGGTAGTGAGAGAGACTACCTCAAAGGGAATGATTCAATACAAATAATCGATATTGAAGATTCAAAAGAAAGTAGGAAGGGATGATTCCAAAGAACTATAGTCTCAACTTGGAAGAGAGGCACTTCCACCTTCTTAGCAAAAGGGAAGGTTATGCAGGTAGGTAGCAGTGTTTGGTAGCACACAGTTGAAGCTTTCCATCTTCTAGTAAGAAGCTGAGGCTGTCTATTGGCAGAGATTCAGAGATCTGGAGAGAGCAGGGTGGGTTTGCCTAAAGCTTATACAATTGTAATTTAAGAAAAAAGTACAAAATTACAAAATACAAAAGAATATAAAAGCAGGTACAGGGCTTTCAAAGGAGCCCATCTAAATGAGGGACCCTGAAGCTTAAGTGACCCTAGCTTTATAATGAATCTGACTTTGAGAGGAGCAAAATAAGGAGTAAGAAAGACCAGAGAGCTTAAGGAAGTATCACAAATTTGGGATGGAGCAAAAGGCAAGTAGAGGACTCATGCCCTGGGAGACAGGAGGCGTAGCATGGGTGTGGAGAGAAGATGGGCATGCAGTACAGGAAAAACAGTGAGCCTTGTGCCTAAGACTTCTATGACTGAGCAAAGTTAGAAGGTGGCAGGTGAAAGGTGGAGAGTGATAGTTTAGCCAAATGCACAGAAGTTCTGCAGCAGCCAAGGGCGTTGTGTTTTCATTTTTTTGTAAGCAGTGGAGTGAGAGCAAGGACACCAAAACCCACCTCCTGACCCAGCTATTTAAGGAATGAGAAATGAACTACTGCCAGCTCGAGAAGGCCTGGGTGGCTCAGTCCATTAAGTGTCTGACTCTTGATTTTGGCTCAGGTCATAATCTCAAGTTTCATAAGGTCAAGCCCTGCTTCAGCTCAGCATGAAGCATGGAGCCTGCTTGGGATTCTCTCTAACTCTCCCTCACTCTCTGCTCCTCTCCCACTCATGCTCTCTCACTCTCTCAAAATAAATGAATAAACTTAAAAAAAAAAAAGAAAAACCTACTTAAGGCACATCTAGGTTTGCAGTTAAAGAGTTTTCATAAATTTTACTTCAATGCTGTAAAGTTGTTTTATTTCACAATAAACTATATCCCAATATGCTAAAATAACTTGCTAGCCATGCTTTTCTTATAATTTAAGGAAATAGAAAATAAAAATCTTACTGTACTTAAAAACAATCAAGATAGCTGTGACTGGTTTAAAAACATTCCCAATACACATGGATATAAATTATAAAAATATGAAAATACCTAGGAGTGCCTGGGTGGCTCAGTCGGTTGAGCCTACGACTTCGGCTCAGGTCATGATCTCACGGTCTGTGGGTTTGAGGCCCGCGTTGGGCTCTGTGCTGACAGCTCAGAGCCTGGAGCCTGCTTCAGATTCTGTGTCTCTCTCTCTCTCTCTCTAACCTTCCCCCGTTCATGCCCTGTCTCTCTGTCTCAAAAATAAATAAACATTAAAAAAAAATTTAAAAGGGGCGCCTGGGTGGCGCAGTCGGTTAAGCGTCCGACTTCAGCCAGGTCACGATCTCGCGGTCTGTGAGTTCGAGCCCCGTGTCGGGCTCTGGGCTGATGGCTCAGAGCCTGGAGCCTGTTTCCGATTCTGTGTCTCCCTCTCTCTCTGCCCTTCCCCCGTTCATGCTCTGTCTCTCTCTGTCCCAAAAATAAATAAACGTTGAAAAAAAAAAAAATTAAAAAAAAAAAAATTTAAAAATATATATATATGAAAATACCTGAACATTGAAGTTGAGACAAAATCTGGGCACCTTCAAAGTGGTGGCTTGTCATCTTTAAATTAGGTTTGATACAACGAATAAAGCTTGCACCCTAGGAGAATAAAGATACTTTTTAAGACAATACAATAAGCATTCTTATTTTTCTATTTCTATGAACCTCAGTAACTATCAAGCATGTTGCCATTAATATCTGAACCTCTTTTAAAATAATCACTAAAGAATCTAAAACTTGGGGCGCCTGGGTGGCGCAGTCGGTTAAGCGTCCGACTTCAGCCAGGTCACGATCTCGCGGTCTGGGAGTTCGAGCCCCACGTCAGGCTCTGGGCTGATGGCTCGGAGCCTGGAGCCTGTTTCCAATTCTGTGTCTCCCTCTCTCTCTGCCCCTCTCCCGTTCATGCTCTGTCTCTCTCTGTGCCAAAAATAAATAAACGTTGAAAAAATTAAAAAAAAAAAAAAAAAAAAAAAAAAAAAAAATCTAAAACTTAATTAGCATACTTTTAAAATTTCAAGCTTGGAATGAATTTCTGCATTATATACTAATGTTAGAAACATAGTACATTTTAGATTTGAGTACCAAAAACTGTGTTATTGTAAAAAGAAAAGTCTTTCATTGAAAAATATTTTAACATATTTAAATATAATACATTTTTCAGACTGACACATATATGATTTTATTCTACATTTAAGTATATTTATATGCTATATTTCTGTGGTAAGAAAATTTTCCTATAACAAGACAAAGTAATAAAATTATGCCTCTTAAAATTTAGACCAAAGTGGGGAAAAATAAGTCAACCTTTTTCATCATTCTGTAAGTCCCTAAGCTGCACCACTTCACATTTTAAAGTTCTGTTTGTTAAACAGCATTTTTTTAAAGCTTTTAAAGGTATTCATTTAGAATCAGTTATCGGATTACGTTGAATGAGGCACAAAGAATATGGATATGTGCACAATGAACCTGTTGAGTATTAAAGTGAATATACCAAACATCCAAATAACTGTTCCTTTTCAGAGCAGTCCCCTTAAAAAACTGAATAGTTATTTCAACAATGATGCTCACTGCAAACACTTTCAGAACACTTTTTGGAAGTATCTTCTTATAAATCACAAAAGTACTCTCATTATTTGCCCTGTATTTGGTGTAATCTATATTTGGGCCATAAAGATAAAGGTAAAATACCCTCCTCATCAGACTTGGTTTTTAAAGATGTTTAGTTCCTAAGAGATAAATATTTGCAAACAATAAGAATATCTGCTAATGCTTCCAAAAGCAAGTCTAACGATAAATTAAGCAATAACAGCATCAAAAGAATAAATATTTGGCTTTTCAAAATGACTACGTGAAAAGGAAGAATACCTGGTTAAGTTCCGTAGATCTGTTTAAAAAATAAGCCTCGCCTTGAATCATGCCCACATAACCCACATATCATACTTCTTTCTCTGGTAAATTTTCCATTAAAAACCAGAGTGAACTATTAAAATGTCTAGTTAATTAAAAAAGGGGGGATATTGCCTCTATAACAGGACATAAAAATGTTATGTCCATTTTTTCCATGACAACACTGTCAGGCTGGAGAATGTTACTACTAGAATGATAAAATGAAAATGAATTACATGCATTATCTTTAATCCTAAAAAATATATTTTCTTTCTCCACATAAATAACTAATTATTTTCACTTTTCTGAAACTACAGGATAATCTGAATTGAGTAACATTTGAGAGAATTCTGTACATTTATAAAATAATGTGACTTCCCATATATATTTGACTTTCTTCAGAACAAGCCTAACCAAAATGACAACCATTTAAAAAACTAATTTTTTTAATGAGGAAATTCAGTTTTAAATTAATTTCTAATTATTCTATGTTTACTCTGTTTATTTGAGTAATTACTAACAGTAATTTCAGAGGACTATTTAAAAACTGTGAATTTTTTAAAATTTTACTCACAGTACTTCGAAGTTTATCCAGAAGCAGATTTAACTGTGTCTGCAGAAGAAAGCAAATCACTTTACTATTTCAAAAAGCAAAAGTACACAATGTCATAAGTTACCATTAGCTCTCCAACATTAGCATAAAATAACATGCAATAACATCAACATACAACACAGTGCAACTTAACAACTGATACATAAATTCTTTTACAGTAACATGCAAAATATATGGCTAATATGATGACAAGGACAGTAACTTATACTAGTCATACAGAACTTGTATAATTAAAAGACTGAAAATTAGCAATGCTATAAAATATACACACATACTTGCAGGCGGGATGAATGAGGGAAAAGTGTACAGGCAACAAAGGAAGTACATGAAAATGCAGGGGATGCATTCCATAATAGATCAACAGAGCTGTACTTGAATATGTAGCAAGCTGGGTGCAGTTTCTGTCACACTCCATTGAAGAATGAAGACATACTTAAAATACACACTAATGGTATTAGAAATGTTTTATATAACACTTATCATAAATGAAATTGTCCTGCCTGGCTGTCAAAACCCTCTTGGCTATTTTAAAATATTTTACATTCCAATTATTTTTAAAAGCTTGGACAATTTTCTCAAAAACAACTTGACAATGTATACTACAAGTTACTCTATTTTCCTGTTTCTAATAATATTAACATTAAGTGACAGTAATTTACTCTGGTTTAATAATACATTAAAATCATGTTTTGCTTTACTTCTCTGCAAAGTAAATTATATAAAATTCTCATGTCAATTTTATACTAAGATGCTTATTATGCTACTTACAGAAGATAAATCCAGATGTTAATTCCTAAATTAACATTTTGGATCAATCCAATATGTTAATAATTATTATTTTTAATAATAGTCATTATTTAATAATAATATTTAATAATAGTTATTATTATTATTAATAGGTAGACTGTACTGAATACTTTCTATGAGTCAGGCACTGCTCAAAGATTTTCACAGGAATGATCAGGTTCAAACCACAAACAATTCAAATTAAGTATGTATTATCAGCCTCATTTTTCAGGTAAAAGCATTAAGGCCCAGAGGGATAAATTACTTGCCTATGATCATGGAATGAGTAACGGTAAAGCCAAGATTCCAACAGTTCATTCTCTTACACATGAAACTACAGTATACTTCAGACATCATAGGCTTAAGTTATAAAAATGGAGTAAATTTCTGATTGGATTAAAAAAAACACAGTCACACCCCACTTATCTGGTTGACTGAGTTCTGACAACTTTAATCAATCTGGACCACAAACAACTGAAAAGCAAGTACGAGAGGCACTAATTTGAAAAGAAAACAAATGTCACAAAGTCCATGCCTCTTAATCCATAGACTAAGCATGGTATTCTCCAAAAAACTGGAGATAAACTAATTCAGAAGAGAAGCAGCAAAAATAAACTTGAGAGAAGAGGGAAGACTGTCAATTATCAAGGAAGCAGTCAAGGACCATAAGGCATAAGGATAAACAGCTTTATGAAACTCATGCTCTATTTGTATTTTATTTTTAAGCATACAAATATTCATGTATGTAACAATAGAGTAAGACTTCCATCAAAGAGGATTGTTTTCTAAATCACTAACAGTAAAAGAGTTATGTTTCAAATAACCTGAAAATGTTACTTTTCAGCAGAGAATCTGTGGTTCTCAGAAATGATGGGTAACTGAAGTCTTACTGTAAATGCCAGCCTGTTTTCTTTTATTGCCTTACGTAACTTGAATTTAACAAGCTATTCTACTATATTTTAAATTAAGAATTAATATTAATACATCATTTCAAAGTATCTCAACACATTTTTGAAAGCTATTAGTAATATTACTCAGTTATAGTTTTTTAGCAGTTTAATGTGCAAAATACATCCTATTGAATGTAAGTAATATTTAGGCATTTCATATCTCAACATAAAAGAATACTTTAATTCAAAGAATTTTTTTTTAATTTTTTTTTTTTAATGTGTATTTATTTTTGAGAGAGAGAGACAGAGTGTGAGCAGGGGAGGGGCGGAGAAAGAGGGAGACACAGAATCGGAAGCAGCCTCCAGGCTCCGAGCCTGGACGCGGGGTTCGAACTCACAGACTGTGAGGTCATGACCTGAGCTGAAGTCGGACGCTTAACTGACTGAGCCACCCAGGCGCCCCCTTTAATTCAAAGAATTTTAAGAATGTTTTGTTTTTATTTATACTGTCTAAAATTTCAAGTATGTTCTTACAAGCAATACTACTATAATATTACATTATGCAAATAATAATATCCACTTCATATAGGCTAATATACTATTTTATACTAATCTGCTATCATGTGTCTATTCAGGAATTTCAAAATATAAAAATAAGAGAAAAAATATTGCTCAAGAGAATTAGGAACTCATAATGAATATAACTTATAACAAAGTTAAAGAATTTTTATTCAATTACTTGTAAAGTACTATAAACTTTCTCCTATATTTATATATACTTTTAAAAAATCTAGGTTTATAAACATGATTTCATCGAGATAGTTAATTAGAGCCCATTTCTATCCACAAGGGATTTCAGGAGGCTTACATTGTTGCTATTATTATAGTATTCTGATGCTTAAAGAGTTTCTAATTACATCATTTTTAATATTTAAAGTACACATAATAGAAGGCATATGCAGAGGTTTTTTGTATATACAACAATACTTTGTGAAGATGTATACAAGAGAAATTAATTCTATGTCTTTGTTCTATTTATAATTTTTTATTCATTAAACTTGTGATAGAAAAGTTTTTAAATTACCTTTTTCTATGCTAAATACTCAACAATTAGAACCAATTCGTGTTCCATTTCTAAGACACATCATGTGTCAATTCCCTGTCAGACCTCAAAGAATAAATTTTTGATCTAAAATTAATAAAACAAATGAGATGTTCTTCAATGTTAAATAAGCAGTTTGAAGGGTTTGTCACACAGAGCATTTATCTTTTACAAAGTTATCAAAAGCTTTAATCAAATTTTAGTGTAAAACACAGTGAGAGAAAACACATTGAAAATAAATTAAAAACTAAATTAATAACTTGAGACGGGCTCTTTTTAACATGGCAGCCATTCTACAAATGAGAGTCCAGGAAGGTGATCATTTACCTGAAGCCCCTGGCTGTGCCTGCTTTTCCTCTCTCAACTCAACTAGTCCTCTCTAGCCATCCCGAGCTGGACTACTCCAGCTAAAACAAAACTGCTGAATGAGGAAGGAAACAGAAAACACATGGGAAAGAGAAGGTTTGAAGGTCAACCAAACAGTAAGCAGAAGCATTAGGAGAAGCAGGTATGAATCAGATACGTTAAGCAACAAGAAAGAACAGACTCATAAGATTTTAAGAATTTCTGTATGTTCAATTACTACACCTATTTTATGTTATTTTGTATACAAATATCAACAATGCAGGGTCTGCTCTTGCACTTCACTCATGGGATTTCTGACAGTGATCTGCATTATCCTCTGTAAAGTACAAAACAATATATTTTACTTGAAATGCACTAAAAACAAATTTTCAAATAACAAATTTAACACAAATACCTTAAACTTGTTTCCCACACTGATGAAGCTAAGTTTTCCTGCTTTTTGTTTAGTATCTTTGTTGTTGTTTGTAGATGATTCAAATAATTCTCGTATAAATTTATCCCTGGATTCACATATTAAGGATTCAAGAGACATATGTAAAGCATCATTATTTTTTTCCACAAACTGGGTCTGAAAAATAAAGCAAACAGGAATGATTCAGTCCATCCCTTGGTAATATCCCTTGATACAGCTCTGCTCAACAGAATTTCTGAGATGACAAAACTGTTCCGCATCTGCACTATCCGACACAGTCCCCACACATGAAGTGTGCCCAGTGTACTGAGGAACTGAATTTTACATTTTATTAAATTTAAACTGAAATAACCAGATGTGGCTGGAGGTTAACATTATGTGCAGCGTAACTTCAACTTCAAATGGTTTTCTCTTAGTAAAAGTCACACTCACTGTTTCATAGCACACTGCCCCTGCAAAATGCCTGATAATGAAGCCTTCATCATCTCTGATGTTCCTATGGACTGCCAGCTTAGATTTTCTGGGTATCTGAAAAGAGTACATGCATTAGTTATTAAATTATCAAAAACATATTACATAATCTCCTTAGAAAACATCTGGGATGTGAAACACTTAAAATTACATGGGAATTCTTCACACTTCACACAATTATACTGCCTTTGAAACACCTAGTAAGCTTTAGACTACCAATGAAATGTAGCAAGTATTTGGTTATAATCTCTCAAAAAAGAAAAAATGAGTCAGACAAAAATAAACACTGTAAATATGCAAAACAATAGGCACTTTATAAAGTTAACTGCCTATGTCTAAAGTAGTGGTTCTTGACTTAACTGGTGAATTAACTGGAAAACTTTTAAACCCCCTAAGCCCGTATCATTTACGTCAGGTGATTTGAAGGTACAACCAAGGTTGAGAAGCACTGTTCTAAAAAACATCTGAAATCAGTACTTCTCCCACTTTTAAAACTATACATCCTAACATGTTTATACAATGAGCCTGAATCTATCTGAAGAACACTGAATCATTTTAGGGCTATACTATCAGTGACAATATCTCATATTTAAAAGTTTCCAAAATGTCTTCACATAAAAGAATATATATGACCCTCAAAATAACCTAAGGATAAGAAAGACAACCTCATTTAAAAATGAAAAAACTAAGACTTTGAGAACATTACCAGGCTTTTTCTAGGCGAGAGGGATAGCAGAGCACAGAGCCTCTTCTTTGTAAGGTGATACACCAGTATAAGCCAGAACAGGGGCCCTGGAGTCAAAATGCCCAGCCTGATTCCCAAATCCACCACTTCCTTACTATGCTACACATGACTGGTCACTTAACCTCTCTATGTACATCTCCCCATCTCTAGCATGGGCATACAAACAGGATCTACCCCAGAGATTATGAGTATTAAATAAAATAACTTAAGTAAAACCTTCAGATGACTGGCACATAGGAAGTGTTCAATAAATGGCTATTATTACTTTTATTTCCAAAGAATTACAACAAAAGTAATGGCTTATAAAAATTAGAATTTACTGTCTTGCTCTTGTTCTCTTTGAAGACAAGCAGCCAAAGTCCATTCTTGATGTTTTAGCTTGTTGTCCTTGTAGTTATATGTACTATATAACTCAGGGTTCTCTGAGGCCCTGGTCACAATTTTGTTGACTAGCAATCTGTACTCTTGGTAAAGCAAGCTGGTCACAACAAAGACTAGTGAACAGTGAATATATAGGACCGGATATACATCTTCAATCTTAGCAAAAGTTTTGGTGAGGATTCGTATCACTTGATTTCTATCTCCACTGAAGAGACACAGGCTCTGCATTATAAGAAATATTTAAGGACATAGAAGAACTCCAAGTCAGTGGGACACGTGGTTGCTAGATTCAGTCCCTAGAGAAGGTTATCACAACTACATCAACTTTTCAGGTAAATACATTCAACCTGTTTACCTAACACATTCTTAACTTAGTTAATGATGTAAGGAAACAAGAATACTAGTCTTCATTCAGTTCAGCTCCTGGATCCATCAAAGCAATGACTGATATACTATGGTACAATTTCAAAATAATAAACAGTATGGGAGCCATCTGCAAGTCTAAGCAGCTTTACTTTTCTTCTTTCCTCCCTTTCTTTCTTGGTTATTCTCTGTAAGATAAGGCAGCACCTATCTTCCTGGATGAAATTAACATCCGTATTTTTCTGTGCTAATTGGGCACAAGGATGGAGCTGTCTTTGTATTACCTCAAGGGATGATGGTCGAGTGTAAAGATAAACACAGAATTAGGTGAACCCAGGAAACACTTCAATAGCCTCAGGGTCCAGCCTCATGAAGAAAGCCCTACTGTTCACTGGTATAAGGATTCAAGCACAGCTCTATGACCCAACAGCAGTTCAGGGAACCAGGTCCTCTAACCCCTTCAGAAGTGTACTTCTCATTTATTTCCACTGATCTCTGTTTTTCCCTGTAGTTAATTTTTCTACTGCTTCAGTTCTGTGTCTCTGAGTATATTTCCCATTCAAAAGTCCCTAGGAAAGAGCATCAAAATAAATTGGCTACCCATTATCTAATATGGATTGCTTGCACAAGTCAGACTCTAAGCCATAAACTTTATTACTGGTCTTACAAATGTGCAGACTGGTGGCTGCTTGTGATTCTAGATGCTAACCCCTGGAACATGATCCAGGTCACATGACAGAAGCAAAGCAAATGGTGTCCATTTTGCTAGAAGGAAGAATATAAAAATAGCAAGTAAACCTGTTCATCCATTTTAGATAGATGAAATGTACTTTCCATCCAGCTAAAAGGGCCTTCATTAGAGAGATCATCATCATCCAAGATACACATATATAAACTAAGGGCCTATCTATAGAGGATGCTGTGCTGGATAAATTATAGTTTTTCTAAGCCCCATATAATTTATTATTCTAATTACTTAATATGCAACATCTTTCTAAAGGTTTCTCTTCCCACCACAGGGTCTCAATTTTGGAATGGCAAACTCACAGTGAGTCGGAAATGTTCTTTGTGTTTCTGGTGAACTGCAGATGTAAAGTGTTGATCACTTGGCTGGGGAAGGCGATTTTCTTCATCTAAAATATCCAGTATCCCCACTAATTTTGATTCAATTAAATCTATTCCAAAAAAAGTCAAAATATGACAGGGTAAAAACATTTTAAGGATATGTGAACAACCTACTGATTATAAATTTAAAGGACTGGTCAGAAGTAATGTAACAGATGATTGTATTGTAAGTATCTTCACAGGCTATAGAAAGCAGATAGATTTTATTTCAGATTTAGCAATCTATCAGAAAGTAACATCATAAACAGGTTTCCCCCACTATGGAAAAGTTTGCTTTATGCCACTTCACTTTTACAAAAGGCCTATATTAGTACCTGCTTTCATAGAAAGAAACCCAAAAAGAATTTTCGCATTTGCAAAATGGTAACTGCTTCTCTGATTTACACTATTTTGGTTTATGAAAAGTTTCATAAAAATGTTGATAGCAGGGGAAACTATTTAATATAGGTTCTAGAAAAACAAGTTCATAAACATATGATTAATGTAAAACCATTCCAATTTGTAAGCTTGGATGAGAAGCTAAGGCACCAAAAATTCCTCCTCTTCCATATGATATCTACATTCAAAATGAAGTAAAAGTACAGAAGCTTTTTCATGCTTAGCTTTTAAAATCTACTTTTCAATAGTGATTCAAATGCCTTCCAACAAAACTTCAGTAACAGGACATTTTTATGCTCCCTTCATGTTGTTTGAATTTCTTGCTTGTACAAAATAACTATAAAGTGCTCAAATACAGTATATAAAAACTACTAAATGGGACAGACTTCAAAAGCCATAGGATGTAAGAAGAGAAATCAAAATTCAAACTGCATTGCTCAAAGAATGATGCTTTTTAGGCAACTGGTGATGGTGAAGGGGGGGCATGCAGAACTAAACCATAAATGAGTATTTTGATAGGTGTAGAAGGATATGAAAGTGCGCTGAAAGATAAATGGCAGGGGAGGAATTCCAGCCAAGATATCAAATCACAAAATCAAAGGCACAGAGATCTGAGAAAAGCTGTGATATGTACAGACAATGCTCAGTGAGCCAACTAGCATGTAAGTGCTTTGAAAAGTTGTGCCAGGGGCGCCTGGGTGGCGCAGTCGGTTAAGCGTCCGACTTCAGCCAGGTCACGATCTTGCGGTCCGTGAGTTCGAGCCCCGCGTCAGGCTCTGGGCTGATGGCTCAGAGCCTGGAGCCTGTTTCCGATTCTGTGTCTCCCTCTCTCTCTGCCCCTCCCCCGTTCATGCTCTGTCTCTCTCTGTCCCAAAAAAAAATAAATAAACGTTGAAAAAAAAAAATTAAAAAAAAAAAAAAGTTGTGCCAATGTGAAGCATTATTATTATTTATTATTATTATTATTATTATATTACACTATCTTGTCCAAATGTAGCATGAGTTACTGACTCCATTGTGAAACTGAGTTTGCAAAAAACAAAGTTTGACCAACAGTTGATTTTAGAGATGAGGTGGGAAAGAAAAGGAAGATTAAGCACTAGCTCAGAGGTGAGAGAAAAAGGTTTCTTTACTGATAAAAACAGACAAGAAAAACAAAGACCCTATTCTCCTACTGCACAGCATTATCTGGATATGACTCACGAAACTTGTGAGACCAACTTGCAATTGGCCAGAGGGTGCTGCCAAAGCAGGGAACAGAAATAAGGGAACTGCAGAACCACAGAGCCAAACACTGAAAAACCTCACTTGGAGCCTGGCTAACATGGGTTTCCTTAGGTGAGTAATTCATCCCTTTACTACTTAAGCAGTTTAGTTTCCTTCTTTTATTTATTTTTTTTAAATGTTTATTTTTGAGAGAGAGAGACAGAGACCAAGCGTGAGCAGGGGAGGGGCAGAGAGAAAGGGAGACACAAAATCTGAAGCACGTTCCAGGCTCTGAGCTGTCAGCACAGAGCCCTATGCGGGGCTCAAACCCATGAACCGTGAGATCAAGACCTGAGCTGAAGCCCAATGCCTAACCAACTGAGCCACCCAGGCACCCCTGTTTCCTTCTTAAGTTACTCACGTTAGGTTTAAGAACAAAAATATTGATCACAGCAAACAGAAAAAATTTTAGGAAAACTTTCAACATACTGAATTTGATGCCTTGGTAGGAAAAATAAATTCCCAGTAGTACCAGAGAAGTAAAACCTCTCCAATACCACAGCTTCAAGTCCTATAACTAGCAATATCAATCACAGAGCACAGAAAAATTACTAGTAAAAGCATTCACTATATCTTCCCATAGTTCCCAAAAGTGGAATAAAAAAAACATACCTATACAGTCCTGATTATCCACATAATGCACTTCATTAACACCTAAACCTTCTTTTTGATAGAGTTCTTGTTCCTAAAATGAAATAATCATAATCATAGATATGGTAATACTGTATAAGAAATGGCTTGTTTTGTGCCACTTCTGATCATAACATTTACTGATTAGTCCAGAGTACAAAGGTTCATACCAATAAGTTCAGGAGCTAAAGAGACTTACAAAACATTAGGGAAGATAAATCCTTGTCCCTAAAGCAATATGAAGTCAGAAATTAAATGGCCAACATATGATTTACATATGTGGAATTTTCCCTCCTGCAGATAAGCATATTTTTCTTGAAATATGCAGATCTGTTTGTAACCATTCAAAAGCAAGGAAATACCAAGGCTTTGAAATATCTTTAGCAATTTTAAATTCATTTTTTAAATTTAATTTTACTTTATTTTAGAGAGGGAGAGAGCACGAGCAGGGGAAAAGGGCAGAGGGAGAGAGAGAACCCCAAGGAGGTCTTATGCTCAGCATGGAGCCCGACATGAGATCATGACCTGAGTCAAAATCAGGAGTCAGATGCTCAACCAACTGAGCCACCCAGGCACCCCGTTAGCAATTTTAAAGTCAAACTTCTCAGTAAAATAGACCAAGAGTTAACGAACTTTTTCTGTAAAGGGCCAGACAGTAAATATTTTCAGCTGTGGGCCATAGTGTCTTTTTTTTTCTTAAATATGAAATTTATTGTCAAATTGGTTTCCATACAACACCCAGTGCTCATCCCAAAAGGTGCTCTCCTCAATACCCATCACCCACCCTCCCCTCCCTCCCACCCCCAATCACAGAAGTCCATGAGGGAGGGGAAGAAAAAAAAAGAGGTTAGAGAGGGAGGGAGACAAAGCATAGTGTCTTTGTCAAAACTACTTAATTATGCCACTGCAGCACAAAAGCAGCCACAGATAACAGTAAATGAAAAAGCATGGCTGTGTTCCAATTAAACTTCATTTGCAAAAATAGGCAGCATGTTGGATTTTTCCCAAAGGCCAGAGTCTACCAACCCCTGAATTTACAGAAGAATGTAAAAACCGGCTGTGGTAATTTTTAAAAGTTTAAAGAAGAGCTAAACAAACTAAACTGTTTTAGTCCTAAACTGTTGTCCAAAGACAGGAGAAATTTCTTAACATATACAGACAAGCACTAAAATCAAGGAAACAGCAATTAATTGCAAATGGGTTCTAGTATCTACACAGTGATATATATAAGGAATATATTACTGGGAAAAATAAGTGTAATTTGGAAAAATAATTTACAAATTAAAGTTGAGTTCCTAGACTAAGTCTGGTATCTTCTTAACATTAAAAAAAAAAAAAAAAAGGATTTTACTACAGATGGGTGAGCAACGAAATGAGTGTAGGTTGACATGTATTTTAATATTTTTTTCCCGAATGTTTAAATATTTCCTCCCACAAGATATACTAGAAAAGGTTTCTATCATTTTAGAAGTCCCGTCCATTTGAGACACAATCTGAATTTGGAATTTGAAATCCAAACATTTATCTTATTTTATTTTATTTTAAAGTTATTTATTTATTTTGAGAGAAAGAATCCCAAGCAGGCTCCACGCTGTTAGCACAGCGCCTGACTTGGGGCTCAATCCTATGAACCATGAGGTCATGACCTGAGCCAAAATCAAGAGTCAGGACACACTTAACCAACTCAGCCACCCAGGTACCCCCAAACATTTATTTTAAGGAACTGTTAAAGAAATAAACATATATCAAGATACTGTTTCCTCGTTATGTTTCTAGATAAAGCTTGCTGGGCTGGCATGGAAGGGAAGAATTAGGGGAGGTTAAGTGAGAAGTACACATGTACAACTTCAAATAGTAATGGAAGAACTAACGTGGCTGGATAAAACATTTTCAGAGTAATTATCTTAACTGCTAAGTATTTGGTTTACCTGTTTATTTATGCCAGAACTGGCTTTAACTATAGTATACAAGTAAAAAGTATAAAAATGAATGTGCTGGGAAACCCACAAAGACAAAAACATAACAAACATGTGGGAAAAGATTAATGGAATAGGAACAGGAAAGAATACTTCACATTTCAGATCCAGATACAGTTAAGAACAGAACTGGAAAACAGCAATGCTAGTATGAGAAGAAAACAGTATTGTCAGTCAGGCAGCTGGAAGGTAGGTTCAGACCTGCAGCAGTCATTAAACTGCTCTGGAAATTCACTTTCTTCGTCTGTAAAATAAAAGGCTGAACTAGATCATTTCTAAGTTCCCTCTAACTCTACCATCCACATTCAGTAGAACATATCTCAAAAAGCACAAAGGAAGGAAAGTCAAGGGTACTGGTAGATAAATACTGGAGAATTCAAACATAAGGTAAAAATGGGGAGCCTAATCACAAATCAACTGATCCAAACCTATCTTTACTTATTCTGAACTCTAAAGAATTATAACTTTCCTAGACTCGGGACTGTGAGTATTGGCCATGCCCACTTACTCACTAGGAGCAGTGGCAGCAAGCCCCTTCCTGGACCAGAGACTGGAGGCCAGCCGTAGGCACACCACTGACAGGTGCCTGGGCAGTGCACACAGTAGTGTGGCAGAGAATACAATGCCCAGAGGCACTCCAAGCAAATGGCCCCACTGCATCCCTCGATCTGGTGGCTTTCCTGACACACACAGAGAGAGGGTGAGCACGTAGCAGAGTGGGCAGAAGCAGAGAGACATAGAAGAAGGGTGGGAGATGCCAACGTCAGGGATAGAGTAGAAAGTTGTTTGGCAGTGGCAGAAGTAGGGGCAACAGACTCAGGAAAAGAAACAAATGAAATACCAAGTCTAGCAAAAGTCACTAGGAAGCAACAGATGTTCACTTCTGAGATGCCTATTAGGGTTTTCATTGGGTCCCTAAGCTTCCACTGTATCAACAAACACTTCTGTTGTGCCTGAGCAACAGCTAGCCCCTGGGGCCTTTTCTGGGCATCTCTGATCCTCTGGGCCACCTTACATATTATACCCCATCAACTGGGGCAGCATGCCTCTGTTCCTTGAAATTAAAATAGCTTAATGCAGTTCTTAAATTTAAATTGTAATGGCAATTACCTCCTTCAGAATCCTTTCATTAAAAAACTGTTGAAGCTTTTCATTGCAGTAGTTGATGCAAAATTGTTCAAAACTGTTATGTTCAAAGTACTCTGAAAACATAAAACCAGAGTCAAAAGTCATCATCAAATCAACTTCATACTATAAATTTATCTTTGGATAAAATTTTATTATGTCAATGCTTAATTTAAAATTAAGTAAAAAAATACATATATTTGCATTATACTCCCCAAATTCTCTTATTTCAAGACAAATTTTGTTAGGTATTTCAATTAAGTATTGAAAATAATTGCATTTTACTTAACAAAAAAGGTACACGTTAAAGGAGATAAATGTCGTATCGTAAAAGATACAAAACGTAAACCACTTAAACCAGTTTCTTAAGCACAAGGTGTTAAAGCAATCTAAATTAACTGAAGAACAAAAGTGGCTTAAAAGACAAGTGCTTTAAATCTTTTTCTGTATAATCAGTAAAATTATAGTTAAAAAATATTACGAATACTCACTCATTTCTAAAGTAAAGAGACTGCATTACATTACCTCTAAGATCCCTGTAGCTCTAAAATGTTATGATTCTGTTATGTGCCTGTTACACTAAAACTGGTGCAGACCAGGAACCAATGTCTGAAGATTTTAAAATTTTACCTCAGTGATGAGTGTTTTTCTACCTTTGAACCAAAGGTAATAATTATAAATTTTAAAATATGTATCACATCAAAACCAAAATTCTACCCCTCCCCAAAAGTAAATACTCATACCTTCTCTTGGCAAAAGCAAACTACACAGGAGGAAAACACCACTCCTACGCAGCCAGAAGGAACACTCACATTGATAAAGCCCAATATAAAAATGGTCCGATTTACTTGGAGATTTTTACAAAAGAATCATTCACAACAATACATCTGGCACTCAGATGTTAGTGATTCTTTTCATTTCTGGTTGCACAGCTCCGTGGCTGTTCTCAAACATTTATCTTGAATATAAATTAATATATACTACCCTGAATATATATTTATATTTATATTATGTAGTTATATGTATAAAATATCTTTAATAAACATATTTATTCATTTGGTGGAAATTCATTGGAAATAGCAATCTGTTAACACTAGTGATGAATTTCTACACATAGCAATGAGTTTGGGTTATATGTTAGGTCAACTTATATCCAGCCTTACATTGTAGTCAGTGGTTTTAATGACTTACTCCTCTTTATTAGTAGGACTCAAGACTTTACCTTTATTCAGTTGTATTCATTTAGGAGTATAGAGACATTTCCTAACTATAATGGTTTCAATCAACATGTTTTATTATTAGCATTAGTGTGACCAAAACCTCTGAGTTTTTCCTTTTGTTAAGCATCAGCTTCCTAATTAAATCATATTATAAAATGAAATGTAGGTATGGACACATAACTGAAAACATATCAAGTGAAAGGTACTGCAAGGGAAAAAATGGTTCTTTTAATTTTAGATATATGTGAAAAACTGAATAAAAAATAACATACAAATTCACAAACAAAACTATACTTACCAAAACCAGCAATATCTAGGACTCCAATAAAATAAGATGATGTTTCAAAAGGAAAACACTGATTTACTCTGTTGACCACATGATCAAAAAGATGGCTATAGACAGTCTTTGCCAAGGCATCGCGGGCATTGTTTGCTTGCTCCACTTTCAAGGGTACCCTACAAAAGAAGACTATACCAATGAAAATTCTTTACAGTAATAATTGTGAAAATAATGCCAGATGCCCAAGATCAAAGGGTATCTAAACACATTCACTGTGAAGAACAAAATAAATAGCTACAAAAGGTCATTTGTGAATAGGCACAGATAAATGAGGCAAGAAGCATACTAAAAGAACTATAGAAATTATCTACACATAGATAAAAAATGTATTATTGAGTAAAAGAAGTTTAGGCTCAAACCACTGACGACCATAATTTATACTTTATATGCTGAATATATAAAAAAAATCATTCAGAGGAATAATCTTCCTTTTAACTTTCTTCAAACACAAAAGAAACTATTTAATTCAAGCTAAAGTTTGGCACCTTGTTTAACACTGGGAATAAATGCTTACATCTTAAAATTCAAACTGTCCAATTCTATTTAATATAAGTAACTATATGGTGTTACAGTATTTGATGTCGCAGATATAGACACACAGCCCTCTTCCTCAAGAAAGTTAAAATCTGATTAAGAAACTGCCATAAAAGTGAATTTTCAAACGCCTTGCTAAATGCTATCATAAAGGTAAGTATGGGGCACCACGAGAACACCAGAAAAATTGTCAAATTTGGAAGTAACCTTAAAAGTCTAAACTGGTTTTCCAACTTCCTGCAACAGAACCCTTTCCTAAGTGAATCCTATGTGAGCACTCCATACATAGAACACATAAAAGAACTGCTTTGCAACAAAGGGGAAATGGAGGAAATGCTACCTGAAAATCACACACCTGTGCTTTATCCAGACTTTCCATGGACCCCAGAAATATTTCTAAGGAACCAAGCAACTGTAGGGCACTACTATGCACCCTCCTTGCTAAGGTTTTCTTTATAATAATTTGGAATCAGCTTAGCAAATAATCAGGCTAAACATATCTTGCTAATGTTTCCCAAAGCGTAAGAGCTACCAAATTATCTGAGTGGCTAAAAGTTTGTTTTTACATCCTCCCGGTTTAATTTGTTGAAAATCTTCCTGAAATATGTCACTAGAACTCACTCCCTGCCTTATTTAGCAAGGGATAGAGGATCTGTTTCCCCCCGTAAGTGAAGATCTTACAGTGCCCCCAGAATGATGGCTGAATATCAATTTTATTTTATGTATCAAAAACAGAAATGTCTAAAACAAAATATTGAGCCAAAAATGTACAGATACCCAAACACAACCTAGAAATTCTTAGTTACAGATTTAAGAAATTCTGGCTAGACTCTTATTTTCTTGTCATTTGTAATTTCCTCTAAATGAAGAATCTGAGAGGTATGGGGAAATTACATTTGCTGAGTGTTTTACTAAAGTGAGTTCTCCTCAGTAAGTTTTAGAACAGGGGTGGCTGGGTGGCTCAGTCAGTTGACTGTCTGGCTCCTGATTTTGGCTCAGGCCATGATGTCACGGTCTGTGGGATCAAACCCCATGTAGGGCTCCACACTGATAGTGCAAATCCTGTTTGGGATTCTCTCTCTCTCTCTCTCTCTCTCTCTCTCTCTCTCACAAAATAAATAAACATTAAAAAAAAGTTAAAAAAACAAGTTTTAGAACATGCCATTTGTAAGGAAAATCACTTTTAAAATAAAATGGTCTGTTGCCTTCTGAAACTAAATAATGGTAATGGCTGCACAAGATTGTACATATACTAAAAAATACTAAACTGTACACTTCAAAAGAATGAATTATAATTAAAAAAAAAAACCAGCTGTCCTGAAAAACTGAAAAAACATTGCCTAAAACAAATACTGATTAACATAATCAACTCATATTTTTATAGCTGTACAAGTAAACCACTCTTACTTTATAAACTTCAAATCTGTGCCATGCAGCATATCTAGATGCAAGGAACAACTTTAAGAGCTGTGGAGGTCAGCATTTATTTATATAGTAGATTACTGCAGTAAGATGCACAGAATTCTAATTATCGAGCACGTGTTTTAGAACATTATAATGAAATGAATCATCCAAAAGATCAACTTTAAATCTCCATGTTGTCAAAGAAAGATATTTCCTTGACAAACAACAAGGCAGTACTTTTACAGAGCAATGAGTTAAGGAACTTACTTTATGACTGTTCCTTTGGTGCCCCCTGCTGTTGTTAGCATGACTCTTGTAGTTAAACTTACACGAAGATCATCTTGATCTAAACCCAGTAATTCAGCACAATATTCCAATGCCTGATTAGATTTATTCTTCAGATTACAACCACCTAATGAAAATACATTTAAATTTGAAATTAAAAGACATTATATTAAACTAGATTTTCAAGATCCATTTCTTAGAAGTAGACTTCACATATAAATCTATGGAATAGACCGGGTTTATCTGTGACTTATAATTTCACCTCACTTTTTCACCATCTTTGTCAGACATTCCTACTGCCAAGGTCAGTGGGAGACCCTCACTTGAGGCAGTCCATGATATCTCATGGACTTCTGCTCATCAATATTAACCTGCCACTGTTTCATTTTTTATGACCCTGCAAGCAAAATACACTAATGATAGATTATAATCCTTGTAAATCTCTAGAGAAATATAGTAGCTTATCATTAAAATTCATACAATACTTGAAAACTTCAAGACGTAACTGTAATGGCAAATGGTGGCACTTCAGTAGGTCAGTGTGGATGTCTGTCAACATATGAGGTTTTGTGTGTGTGTGTGTGTGTGTGTGTGTGTGTGGTGTGGTGTGGTGTGTGTCTGTGTGTACCCACACATGCATATGCATGTGCTTATGCTTCCTGTTTGGGAAACAGGAAGAGTGTGAGGAGGCAACGGCGATTACCTGTACATCATATACATAGATTTATACTTATGGAGGCTGTTCTAAAAAGCATTATACAGAAAGACACTATACTGCAATGTGCCTCTGCACTGATATGGCTGTAAGACTCATTAGCTGTGTGACCCTGAAAAAGTTACTTATTCACTCTGTGCTCAGTTTCCTTATCCATTTAGAGAATACTAACTATATTTACCTAATAAGGTTGTTAAAGAGATTAATGAGGTTACATATGTGTCATTCTTGGAATAGTACCTGGTACACAGTAAGCACTATATAAAAGTTAGCTATTATTATTTTTATTATTACTACTATTCTAAAAATAAACATTTTACTAATAGTTAAGGTTTAATTTTTATAACTAATTCATCTGAAGACTAATTTCAAAACTACAAAGAAGTTGTAAAAATCATAAGTTTATCATGACAAATTAGTAAACTACTTAGTATAGAGTGGTCTCAGGAGAAATACACCATGAGATTCTATATGAATAAGGGGCTGTCAGGATAACTCACTGGGGACAAAAACAGCTTTTTCAGAAAATGGCACTGAGACAACTGGATATCCATGTGCAAAATAATTAAGTTGAACCCCTGCCTCACACCATCAGTAAGACTTAAATTAAGAGCTAACACTATTAAACTCTTTGAAGAATACACAGACAAATCCTCATCATCTTGGAACAGTAACGGTTTCTTAAATATGACACCAAGAGTACAAGCAACAGAAAAAAATTCAGACAAATTACACTTCATCAAAATGAAGAACTTTTGGGGTGCCTAAATGGCTCTGTTATTAAGCATCCAACTCTATATTTCGGCTCAGGTCATGCTCTCACAGTGGTGAGATGAGCCTGCGTCAGGGTCTGCACTGAGTATGGAGCCTAAGATTCTCTCTCTTCCTCACCCTCTGACCTTCCCCCACTTACATTCCCTCTCTCAAAATAGAAAAATGAAAAACTTTTATATTTCAAAGAACACGACCCAAAAATTTAAAAGACAACCCACAGATTTAGAGAAAATATTTACAAATTATATATCTGACAAAGAACTTGTATCTGTGATATATATTTTAAAAACCTCTTACAACTTGATGGGGCACCTAGGTGGCTCAGTCAGTTCAAGTGTCTGACTTCAGCTCAGGTCATGATCTCACACAGTTCATGAGTTTGAGCCCTGCATCAGGCTCTGTGCTCGGAGCTTGGAGCCTGGAGCCTGCTTCAGATTCTATGTATCCCCCTCTCTCTGCCCTTCCACCACATGCATTCTATCTTTCTCTCTCAAAAATAAACATTAAAACATTAAAAAAAAAAAACAAAAAACAAACTCTTACAACTTGACAACAAAAAGACAACCCAACTGGGGCACCTGGGTGGCTCAGTCAGTTAAGCATCTGATTTCAGTTCAGGTCATGGTCTCATGGCTCGTACTTACAGCTCAGAGCCCAGAGCCTGCTTCGGATTCTGTGTCTCCTACTCTCTCTGCCCCTCCCCCCGCTCATGCTTGCTCACTCATGCTCTCTCTCTCTCTCCTTCAAAATAAATAAACATTAAAAAAAAAGCGTTTTTTTTTTTAAAGACAACCCAATTAATGGGCAAAGGACATAAACAGACATTTTTCCAAAAAAGAGATACAAATGGTCAATAAAGACAGGAAAAAATGCTCAATCTCATGAGCCTTCGGGAAAATGCAAATAAAAAACACTTCACACACACTAGGATGGCTATAATCAGACAGCATTTGTGAGGATGTGGACAAACAGGAACCTCCATACATTGCTGATGAGGATCTGAAATGAATATAGCTACTTTAAAAAAGTCTGACAGTTCCTCAAAAGGTTAAACACAGTTACCATATGACAGCAATCCCACTCCTGCATATATCTAAGAGAAATAAAAACATATGCCCATACAAAAACATGGACAAGAATGTTTTTAGCAGCATTATTCATAATAGCCAAAGGCAGAAACAATCCAAATGTTCATCTAATGGTGAAATGATGAACAAAATGTGGTATATCCACAGAATGGAATATTACCTAGCCAAAAAAAAAAAAAAAGTAATACTGATACATGCTACAACATGGGTGAACCTTGAAAACATACTAAGGGAAAGAAGTCAGTCAGAAAGACCACATATTGTATGATTCCATTTCTATGAGATTCCCATAATAGGCAAATTCATAGAGACAGAAAGTAGATTAGTGGTTGCCTAAAGCTGAGGGATTTGGGAAGAAATGAGAAGTGATTGCTGAAGGGTATGGGGCTTCCTTCTGGAGTGATGAAAATGTTCTAAAAACTAAACTGCAGTGATGACTGCACAACTCTGAGTATATGAAAAAACCACTGAATTGTGTAGGTTAAATGGGTGGATTGAATGGTCTATGAACTGTATTTCAATTAAGCTGTTACCAAAGAAAAAGAACAAGGGGACAAGAATACTTAGAAGATATGTTAAAGCTTTAATTCTGTAAAAATAAGCTTACTACTGATTTCTTATTACTAAACACACATAGATTATCTAAATTTTGTAAGTCAATCAACTGGCCATCAAAAATTCATTAATGTATTGAAACATTTCACCATTACTATTTTGCAAGGTTTCTTATACACTTTGAGAAATTATGTAAGGCTAACATAAGAAAACATATATTTTAAAAGTTTTAAAAAGGCAAAACACTTGTAAAACAACGTAAGGTTTTCATGTCACTCTCCTTCCAGAAAAGAACTTCTCTGAATACTCTTTAAGTTTGCTGTTATAGTAACATTTACTTCTGTCATGCAGAATTTAAAAAACACAGGAAGTCCCACTAGGCATTTTTTGTATATGCCATCATGCAGAAACTTTTCGATATGAGTCTTCTAAACACTTAGAAGAATAAGTTTTCTTTTAAAATAATTATAAAAATATCCATAGCTTTTCTAAGTTGCAAAGACATGCCAAAATTGAACTCCCTGTGTGTGTGTGTGGGGGGGGGGGGGGGAATCCATTCTAACTAGAAAGAAACCATTTGAATCTATAGGAAGGGTCACAGGAAAAAAATGGAGATTAATAAAATCTGAACTATTAAAATAAAAAATAGCCAAAAATAGCCTAGTTTATTAATTTTCTTCATTCAGTGGCTCTTTACAATCTGCTCTGCTTTCTGCTCATTTTCAACAGAAGGAAGTTTGAAAAGAAAAATAAAAGTTAATGTAAATACATGCTATTATTTGCCTTTTGACTGTGTAAGTGCTTTTTCCACTACTGGATCACACCACGTTTATGATCTCTGTATACATCTGCATGTGCTACCATAGGGTGATAATTTGAAATAAAAATTACAAATCCTTCAAAAAAACTAAAAACATGTTGCACACTAAGAACATACCTGATTTTGCTTTTTTTATTTTTCATTTTAAACTGAAATTAATCTGTATTTTTATTTTACTTAATCATTAAAAACACTTATGGTGATTATTATGTACTGGATATAAGTATATACATCACTTAATATTTAACTCATTTATTCCTCTATACAACATGAGGCAAGGACTATTGTTATCCTCAGTTTACAGGTGAGGAAACGGAGACAGACAGCAGTTAAGTTCCCGGCCCAAGACCACACAGGCAGGTTACTACCCTAGTGGCAAATACTCTGGCTCAAGAATTTATACTCTTAACTACACTGTGTTGCATGTGACATTATTGACTTCACAGCATCACAGGATATTAAATTTGAGAGTCACGAAGACTATCTATTCCAGTCTGCTCACTCACAGATCAGGACTCTTGGGAAGTTTCAGTGACTGGGGGCAATTTGGGCCAATTATCACAAGTACCTGAGTTAGTTAGATGTGGGTGGAACCCAGTTCTCACATCTACAATTTCATTAGTAACCACATTACTTCTGTACAGGTTCCACTTCCATAAAATGCAGATAGTATCCCTTACCTCATTATCTTTATGAAATTTAGATTATGATTATATGTTGTTTACGATGAAACGCAAAATATGAAGAGTCTTGCAAATAGCAGACACATTTTTTTAAAGTTTATTTATTTTGAGAGAGAGAGAGAGAGAGCGCGCGTGCACGAGAGAGCATGAGCAAGGGAAGGACAGAGAGACAGGGAGAGAGAGAATCCCAAGCAGGCTCTGCACTGTCAGCGTGGAACCCAACACAGGACTCGATCCCATGAACCGGGAGATCATGACCTGAGCTGATCACGACCAAGAGTCGGACGCTTAACCAACTGAGTCACTCAGTTACCCCAAGCAGACACATTTTTTAAATATTCTTTTTTCCTTCCTCTTGTGCTCCTTCCTTATATGCATACTACTGCTAGGTACTGTACTTTAAAAGTAGTTCTCATGGGCTGTTTACATATAAAGAAAAGCAAAGGTCAGAGAGCTTCTGGGATCTGACACTAAAGTCCATGTTATTGACTACTATATTAAATAGTGCTTTCAACATTTTTAACTTATTTTTAATATAAAATATTTTAATAATGTATTTATATAGGAGTCAATAATCTTTTCTCTAAGTGTCAGATCTTAGGCTTTGCTGGCCATACAGTTTCTGTCACAACTACTAAACTCTGCCGCTGTAGCATGAAAGCTGGCACAGACAAGGCTCAAATGAATGGGTGTGGCTTTGTTCTACCAACACTTTATTTGCAAAAATAGGCAGCTGGTCAAATTTGGCCATGGGCCACAGTTTTCCAACCCCTGTATTCATGGATCCAACTTAAGATTACATAAAAAGTCTTACTGTTTATGTAGAAACACTGGAGTTCAAATGTTACTATCATGAAGGCACTTACATGTTCTTTTTATTTTGCATAATGTATAAACTATTTTCATTTCCAAATAATAAAGTATATGGGCTGGTACATATTCAATTGCCTTAATTAACTGATCCAAGTTTGTATCAATGAACCAGAAAAATGTTAAAATACCTTAATATATGGTAGAGAATTATGCTGTGCACATACTGGCAAAGTAGAATTATCAGTTGAAAAATTTAACTAAATATGACCCTTCTGCTGGTCACGGTTACTTATCCTTCATAAAATAAATTTATTCCCCCTCAGTATCACTGACTTGTTCAAAACAGAGCTCATAATGACTAATAATGCAGCATCCTTCATTTCCAAGATTTACAACACAACACAATATATTCTAGAAATTTCAGGGTATTAAAAAGCCTGCATACAAAGAGATTGAATTTGCAAAGAAATGACAGAACTTCTAATTTTATTCGTCTTTAAAACAAAACAACCACAAACAAGTGAACAAACAAAAAATACCTGAGGTGCTGCCAGCTTCCTCAAAATCAATATTTCCAAGGTGCAGGACACCAGCTACTACCCGGAACAGATCAAGCTTTTCTTCGTCATCCAAACCAATCTTTTTCATAGCTGTGCACATTCTAATAAAATCTCCATGGTCATCTAACAGAGGATCTTTCAAGGAACCTGCCTTAAGATACTACAAAACAAGAAGATAACTGCTCTTTTCCCATTATTTAAGTATATTAAAACCACTACACAAAGTCTATTAATGCACTATATATAACATGCAAAAATAAAATATGTCAATGGGAAAACTTTACTATTCTAACAATTCAAAAACTAAATGACTGAGAAAAACGTACATAGGATCTTTCTGTATTATTTCTTTCAACTGCCCATGAATCTAAAATTATCCAAATAAAAATCAGTAAAAGATGGAATGAGATGTTTTCCAACTAAATTACAATTTTAGCTCTAATGTATTATAATGTTAGGATATGTTAAATAAAAATATAAATTGACTGAAAAATAAGAATATATCAGTGGTTGAAAGGAATCAACCTTAATCCAGAGGTCAAAAAGAACTAAGGTAAAAAATGATAATAAAAATTCAAATCTAACACTTAGCATTATACTCCTTTAGGTTAAGTGCCATCAACTGCACCAATATTCAGCAGTGGTAAATAGTGGACAGACTAATAACAATTTTCATGGCCTAAGAGTCACTTTTTAAATCTTTCTGTACAAGCATATATGAGGTAAAGTGTATTAATAAGCATTGTGTTTACTGTAAAAATTTATGCAATGACTCACATTTCAGAAAAAATAAAGAAAAAAATGTGTTTTCTTTGCTAAAAGAATTTACATCTAAAGTATTCATTTGTTAGAACTTATTAAAAAGCTCAGAAAAAGGAATAAGAAAGTTAAGCCTGCAGAAACTAGGAGTAGAAAAATAAAAGTTACTGGACACAGAGAAACTGGACTAGGAATTTTCCAGAACTTGACAATGAATAGGTAAAATTAAACATTAAGTAACACAGCATCAGAATTAATTGCCCATTAAAGACACTTCTAGGAGACTTTTTTCCTCCCAGTTGCCAATTGCTTCCCAGCTAAAGTTGGGATTATCTTTCCACAAAATTCTTTAAAATGCTTAATTATGCTTGGGTGAAATTTCTGGAAAATGTCTAGATAAAGAAATTTAATTTCATTCTCAAAAGCAGCAAAGGAAATGATCACATGCAGCCAAAGTTAACAAAAAACACAGACCATGCAGAATTTTTAGTCTTGCAACTGAATCGTTACTTCATTTAAAAACTGTTTCTAATCAAATGTTAATGAATATATTGCTATAATGGCAGACTAAAAATACTGCACTCTCCTAAAAATTGCACACAGCTTAGACACTCAAATGGAACTAGGCGAAGGATTCTAATTAGTCAAAATGATCACCTCATCCTCCTGATAAAGAAGACATAAAAAGTAATTTAAACATATTAATCCATTATTCACTTATATATTTTTATATATACACTCAATAATATAGTAAAATACCTAACAAAGTATGCTGCCTCTAGAATCACAAAGAGTACTTTTTTTTTTTTCTAAGCAGAATGCCAAGAGTATTTGGTATTCTTTGGAGAGCAAAATCCAGTTTTCTTCCCTCTCTACTTAGTTTTTTCCATGTCAAAGATCACATTTAGACACACATCTTCTTCCCTGAGGACAGCTGCATTATCCCATAGGTAAATGTTTCCATTATCTTAGTGGAAAGAATACAATTTCTATATTTCAATGATGCCTTATAAAAATATAGATTATCATGACAAAAGAAGATACCATAATAAATATTAAAGTAACTTCTTAAAGTTCCAACCATAAATGTCACACAAAGTTTACAATTTTTAATTTGGACATTTATGTCTGAAATGACAAATAAAATGTCAACTTAAAAACTAACCATACTCATCTGCTTAGAATTTAAAATAATGGGAATTTTTATTTGCTTTCTGTTCTTTTCTATGAATATTTTAGAAACATAATTCATCTCACTCATTTTGAAAAGAGCCAAAAACATCTGATTCACACATTAAAAGCTGCATATAATAAAAACTAGTACAACTAAATATTCATATAAATCTTTAAATAAAATTAATAAAGGCAAAATGAACTAGTCCCTATAATTAATCCTGACTATTTCATAATTTAAGCTCCTTGATTAGCTACAACTTAATACTACTTACTACTTGAATGTTACATAGTAAAATTTGTAAGAGTTGTAGATTTTTAGATTAAGGATTTAATATTTTTAAAATAATTAATAGTATAATTACTTCTAATTACTCTCAAAAATATAATAATTTAGTAACATCAATATATATTATAGAAATACAATGCTTGTTTTTTTTTTTTTTTCCAACGTTTATTTATTTTTGGGACAGAGAGAGACAGAGCATGAACGGGGGAGGGGCAGAGAGAGAGGGAAACACAGAATCGGAAGCAGGCTCCAGGCTCTGAGCCATCAGCCCAGAGCCTGACGCGGGGCTCGAACTCGCGGAGCGCGAGATCGTGACCTGGCTGAAGTCGGACGCTTAACCGACTGCGCCACCCAGGCGCCCCAGAAATACAATGTTTTAAAGAGAAATACAATAATATATAAGCATTAGTTCACAAGAATGCTTACCCTATTTAATGTCTACTTCAAAGTTTACTTCAGGCTTAAAGTAGAAAATAACTTATGAAGAACATATTTTATACTTAATCCAAAGTGGGTAATGTGAGAGTAAGTTTTGAAAATGTTAGCAAAGGATAATTCTTAGGCAATATAATACTCTCACATGGGGGAAAAAGAACCAGAGAAGAGCAGTGCATTGAGGCCTAACCAAGAAGAACCAAAACGTGTCGCTTCTGTAGATACCAAGAGAGGGACAGAGTTATACACCGTGAGAGAGACTTGAATGAGCATTTAGTTTTTAAAGTATAAACCTAAAAGTAAGAAATATGATTTAGGCTCCAAAATAAAAAATGTATCTTTCAGTATGATTTTTTTGCATTAAAGATTTTAATTTAAAAAAATAGCCTACTATACCTCAGGACTTTTTCGGTTCTGTAAAATCTGTTTGTCAGTTTCTTTGTTAGCAAAGTATCTAGTGCAGCCTCGGTTTAAATACTAGGAAAAAGAAATTTAAAATAAAACAAATATGACCCACATGAAAATAATACAGAAGAAAACACAACTTATCAAACAGGGGTAACCAAAAAGAATTTTTAAATATAACCTGAATATCATTTAATCTTTCAATTACAATCGATACCGCTATATATTATAAATAAACCTTTTACCCCTAATCAAACCAGGAATGTTGAAAATCCTAATTCCTGAAAGTAGATTAAATTAAATAGTTAATATAAAAATCAATACCATTAAATCTTTCCTATTTTTAAAGGGCAGTAATTTTAGAGGCAGGAAACCTTCTGACCTAATAAAGAATTTCAGCAGCTGCCTTGCCAGGATGCCTGCCATTGTGCCAGGAAAGGCTATACAATCTGAGACACGCAAAAAAAAATATGCTCCTAGTTCTCCAAATACAAAGAAATACTAAAATAAGACAAGAATGGTACCATTACCTTATCATTAACACAATGTCAACAAAGCCACACCATCATTATTAAATTTCATATGATTCATAATAACTTACACTCCTTTTCTAAAAATCATTGTAGAGAAATACCTCTTCTACTTTTATGAAGATACTGTGGGCAACTAACTTCACATTCCAATTAATCTGATGAGCTCTAGAGAAGGTGGGACATTGTAGAAGCATATAAATAGAGGCAGTTATACAGCATTTTAAAACAGTAGTTTTAAATTTTCCAAATACAGATTAAAATAAACTGAAGTAATAAAGAAAAGCTGAATTGCAAACACACACACACACACAGAGAACAATAATTAAATATAATATGTGTCACAATTCTCAAGCGGAAGACTCCTGCCCAAAGAGTACTATCAGAATCACCCGGAGAACTTTATTCAAATTGCATTCCTTATCCATTTCCATGATTCCCACATATTCCACACAGGGACACAGTTTCCTAGCTGCAAATCTGTAAATTACGCTAACCATCCCCAGTCACCACTTCTTTTTTTTTTTTTTTTTCAACGTTTATTTATTTTTTGGGACAGAGAGAGACAGAGCATGAACGGGGGAGGGGCAGAGAGAGAGGGAGACACAGAATCGGAAACAGGATCCAGGCTCTGAGCCATCAGCCCAGAGCCTGACGCGGGGCTCGAACTCACGGACCGCGAGATCGTGACCTGGCTGAAGTCGGACGCTTAACCGACTGTGCCACCCAGGCGCCCCAACCCAGTCACCACTTCTTGAAACTGTATTGGCTTGTGATTCTTGGCACTCCTGATTTTCCTTGTACTTCTCTCACAACCCAACTTGTGCTTTCTTTCCTGGGCAACTCTTCACCGTTCATATTCTTCAACTCCAGAGTCTGGATCTGGCACCTGCTTCTCTACATTACAAAATCTCCCTGAACAATCTCATCTACTCATGGTCATACTTTTAACTACTACCAGAGTTCTGACATCTCCCAAACCTATCACTACAGCACCAACAATGACCTTCAGATTAGAAGACCAATTGTCTTCTAATCTTCTCTCCTTAGATGATCCATAGGTTCCAAAACTAAACTCATCCTATATGCCACAAATCTTCCATCTGGCCCTTGTTTGGTATTTACATCCACCCAGTTACTCTAGTCAAATCTGAAAAATTATTCCAGAATCCTCCTTCTCCCTACCATATTCAGTCTCCAAGTCCTATCAATTTTACCTCCTAATATTTTGCACATCCCCTCCTCTGTAACCTTCCCATTGCTAAACCAAATTCAGGCACTAAGTAACTTATTTCGACTATAGCCATGGGTTACCAACTAATTCATCCATAGTTGCAATTTCTATCCATCCCCTCCCATACCCCCTTTAAAACCACCCTCCATATTAAAGCCAGAAGTATAGACCTGATATCCAACTTTCTACTTAAATCTCTTCAGTAGCTCCTTATTAATATAGAAGTTAAGACCAAACTCTTTAGCCTCACTTTCCACCACTTCCTGCCATACTCTTTAAGCTTTTTCTGGTCTTTCTTTCTTCATCTTTTTCCACCTACTAGGAATACTCTTTGCATCTTTCTTCCTCTAGCTAATACTTGAAAATTCTTCAAGATTCTAATCAAGCATCAGTTATTAATGTAAGCTTTTCCAAAATCCCCAACATCCTATGCACACCTCTTTCTTATCATTCAACCTATCAGTCAGACTGTGTGTGTTTGCGTGTGTGTGTGTTTCTGACCAGATTCTAAATTGCTCACGAGCAGGAACTGTTCATCTTTTTCACCCAGGCACAATGCCTGGTACCCAGGGGGCAAGCAATAAATATCTGCTGTTGAATTAAGAGAGACAATCATACATCCTTTATTAATTCAGTGGTCAATTTTTTTTTTAATGTGTCAAAGATAACTTTAAAGCTAGCATTACAGAACTATTATAAATTTATTGAGTTTAAATTGATAACTGGTTTCATATCTATCCTTTCACCTATCCATTTCATATCTCTTCAGATAGTGTTATATTATAAATTCAGCAGTAAATCTCAGTAGAGATCTACATGTTATCACATTACACTGGATTCAATGTAAGTTACATACAACAAGAAATTAAAATTCACTAAAATAAGTTTTAGAATTGAAGGCAAGTCCATTTGCAAAAATTGTATGTGATTTCTTTTCATCCACCTACCCGAAAATTATCTGGGGAGTTCAAATGAAGTTTTTCCCTAATATCTTCAGAAGCACCAGCGCACAACCTATAAAAGATATGATAATTCCTTTCCTCTTTGCCTTGAACACAGATCCTAGATTTCTCTAGAAGGTAATGTGAAACAAATCCTCCAACAACTGAACTCTAAAAAACAAAACAGAGAGAAAATACATGTTTGCATTTAAAGTCTGAAAGTATAATCTACCAATGTTAAATTATGTTGCTACTAACCATTCGTCTATCAAAGAGGTTGTAATATTTATCAAATAAAGGGGGAAAAGCAGATAACTAAATAAAGAATATTTATAAAGATTATAATGAATATATATATTCTCCCCACTATCTAAAGTAATAGAGAAAAACTTAAATGGATTTACCATGAGTTCAAGTACAGCACCAATGCTATCAAGACCTTTACAAAAACACTTCTCAAACATATCATCTCAAAACACAGTTACTCACCTTTTCATTGAAATGTATTTCTACAAATTTTCCAAATCTACTGCTATTATTGTTGCGAACAGTCTTTGCATTTCCAAAGGCTTCTAAGAGTGGGTTAGCTATTGAAAAAGACATAAAAATATTCCATCAAAAAAGAGCATAAAGGAAAGTTACAAAACAATAAATATGCACGGTATGTTTCCTTATTAACAGAGATAGAAAAAATGTCTTCAAAAATATTAACATGAAGTAATTCACATGTAATGTCAAATTCCTCAAATATTTATTGACTACCACTATATTCAAGCCCTATTAAAGTACAGAAGATGGGAAAATTACTCAAATTATGTAAAAACAAAATGTAAATGGTATGGAAAATACTAAATTTTAAGAAGTCATTAGGTTACAAAATTTATAACTCAACTTTGAAAATTACTCCCTAAAAATTGTAAGATTTTCACAAGTGCATCATCTTTACTAAAGGAGTAGTGATCATAATATAGAAAAGAGCAAATCTCTGGTGAACAAAATACAAGCAAGAAGGTATTAGTTGACTTACCTTCCTAAACTGTTTTATATATGAGTAAAACCTCCAGATTTACCATTTTTTTTCATGTACATCTAACAAATTAGTTTACAGAATGACTAAAAAAGGTCCTCAGAACAATTGTTTCTAAAACCCCAGCCTATAAGAGACTCATTTTAAAGCTAAATACACCTGCAGATTGAGAGTGCTGGGGTGGAGAAACATTTATCATACAAACAAATGTCAAAAGAAAGTAGCAGTACTTCTATCACACAAACTAGACTTTTTTTTTACTCTTGTATTGTTTTATCCTGCTTTGGTGTCAGGATGGTACTGACCTCATGGAATGATTTTGAATGTGTTCCCTTTATGCCATTATTTGTAAGATTTTGATAAAGATTGTCATTATTTTTTTAAAATGTTTGGTAGAAGAATTTGCCAATGAAGCCATGTGCATGCGGTCAGCTTTTTCTGTGCTGGGAAATTTCTGATTCCTAATTCAACTTTCGTTCTTGTTATAGGTTGAAGATTTCCTGTTTCTTGAATTCAAGACTCATGATTCAATTGTGGCAACTTGTGTGCTTTAGGAATTATCTGGTTTTCTTCTAAGTTATCTGATTTGTTAGTATATAACTGTTTACAGTAATCTGTTATCACACTACATATTTCTATGGTTACCTGTTGTACTGTTTTCCATTTGTCATTTTGGTTTCCAACTCTTTTTTTTTTTTTTTAATGTTTATTTTTGAGAGAGAGAGACAGAACATGAATGGGGGAGGAGCAGAGAGAGGCAGACACAGAATCCAAAGCACGCTCCAGGCTCTAAGCTGTCAGCACACAGCCCAACACGGGGCTTGAAACCACAAAACTGCAAGATCATGACCTGAGCTGAAGCTGGACGCTCAAATGACTGAGCCACCCAGGCACCCCTGGTCATTCCTTTCACTGTTATGTTATTGTTTATTCTGGCCTCCACTTTATTTATTTCTGATTTTTCTTTGTGCTTTCCTCCCTCTACTAAATTCAGCTAAGTTTCTTCTTTTTCTAGGTCCTTGTGGTGTAATGTTAAATTGTTTACTTGAACTTTTTTTCTTAATACAAGCATTTATAGCATAAATTTCACTCTAACATCGGCTTTTGCTGTATCCCATAGGTCTTGGAATATTGTGTTGCTTTTTTTCTTTTGAAACCTATTTTGATTTGCCACATGATTTCCCACTTGGTCCACTGTTTGTGTGATAGTGTGTTATTTAATACTTACATATTAAATATTTAGTATTTACATTGTGTATTTTCCAGCTTTGTTTTATTGTTGATCTCTAGTTTTGTACCACTGTGGTTAGAGAATACACTTGGTATGCTATCAGACTTCTTAAATTTATAATATTTGTCATGTCTCTTTTTATGTGATTTAACCAGGGGATTCTTCTATGTGTACCTGAGGAAAATGTGTATTCTATTTTTCTTGAATGGAATGTTTTACACATATCTTTTAGAACCCGTATTCTCAAGTATGCTTCAAGTAAAAAATGTTCTTGTTGAAAAAAAAAAATAACAACTTTAAACAAGGGTACTTGTTTAAAATAAAGCATGTCAGAGGGGAGGTGAGTAGGGGGATGGGTTAAATAGGCAAAAGGGATTAAGAAGAGTACACTTATGATGAGCACTGAGAAATGATGTACAGAACTGCTGAATCACTATATTGTACACCTGAAACTAATGTAACACTTATGTTAACGATAATGGAATTACAATAAAAAGCTTAATAAGAAAAAAAAAACTTAAACTCACAATGAACAAATGTAAAATTTTAATTGTTTTTATCTTATAATCTACACACATATGACTAAGGAAGATTTATTGGACTCTATTCTTATACTCACCAGTCTCAACTATAAATATACTAGATTAGTGCCAATCTTACATGTTTCTCCATCTGCAGCCTCATAAACTGCTTTATGATGCTTATTACTATAATATTTTTATGAAACATTTTATTAAAGTCCATCTCTCTTACACAATCCACAGTAGAAAGCTTATTAACAAGTATCCAAACCCTTTTAAAGATCACTTTCCGATTGTTTCACTTTCCAAAAAAAAGTAACAAAGTACTAAAACTGAAAAATGTTTGCATATACATCTAACCTTTCAGATGAGCAAGAATACTGAGGCCTAACAAAATCAACTGACTTCTGGAAAGCCACATGACTGGCTAGTGGCAAAAGGGGAACTCAATTTCAGGTCTCCCCAACTCCTCTACAGAGATCTACTAGTTTTTGCTGAAGGGTTTAATATATTAAGTAAAATATCCAAAATTAGGATAAGAGCCTACCAGAAAATTACAGTAATATTATTGATACATTCATTCTAAAACCAACAACCAATTTTCAATTGAAGACGGCACCAAATGATTTCTATGTTCTTCTAGTTAACATCTACTATCCTCTAGTAAGGAGCTGGAAGAATACTTTCCAACTTTTCTCAACTACAGCATGTACATGTTGTACACTACATTCTCACAGAAGAAACCAGGTTTATATCCAATTTGCAAGCACATTTGTACCTCAAGTAAACAAATCAGAATACTAAGTATTTTATTGAATTAACTCATAATTTGTTCTTTTTATTTATTCAATTTTTAAGGGTGATTCCCTCATTAAAGTGAGGTACTTTACTATGAATTAAGCACTACTTATTAGATCTTCAAACCTGGGTATGTTACAAAAGCACAGTGAGAACTATAAGTAAAACTATAAAATTATGTCAAGAAACATGAAAAACATGATTGCTGCAAACTTTAAAAATGTTTATCAGAGTTGAATTTATGTTCATCCACACTCATATTTCACAATTGTGAAAAAAAGAACATAACACCTGCTAGCTATAATGTAGCAAAATGAATGAACACAGAAGCCCCTCAATAAATTTCTGTCCAACTGAAATTTTTCTTTAAAATACTAAGAGTATTAAAATATGCTCTCAGTACAGCACATAGTTACAATGCCTGAGTTTATTTTTTTTCTTAAGATGCCTGAGTTTATATCCCACTTCCACAACTGATGAGCTATATGCTCTTCAGCAAGTTACTTAAAATCTTTTTACCTCAGTTTTTAATCTGTAAAGTAGGGATAAAATAGTACTTACCTCATTCTGTAGGGATTCAAATTAGGAACAGATTTTCAGCAAATCAGACAATGTGTAATACATCTCCATATGTTAACTTCATCATCATCATTATGAAAATATTTACTGACTGCCTCATACCAGAAAATGAGGAAGGAGGAAGGAGAAGGAGTGTCCACATAGGCTCAAAACACCTCATAAAACTACAAGGAGACCACCATGAATAAAGTATAAGGACTCAAAGGAAACATGGCTCAATTAGAGCAAAGGAGACAGAGGCCAGACCACACAGAGCACTGTTAGTGATGTTACAGATTTGCAGCTATATCTTCAGAGCAATATTAAGCCATTAAAAGATTGAAAAGATCATCCCAATTTCCACACAGAGCATAGATTACAGGGAAGCAAAAACTTAAGTGGGAAGACCAGAGAGGAATCTATGATGCAGGAGGGTGGTACAGATTCAACACGGTGGTAGACTAGAACAGTTGTTTCCAAATGAGGTACAAGAAGACTTTGTAAGGGGTATGCAAGCACTGACCTTAAGGAAATCAATTTACAGACTCCTGCCTTCCAACTGTACCTATTCATTAAAATGATTTCCCCAAAAAAGCATTTTAATTCCAAATAACCCTCTTCCTCTCTCCTTCTTTACAAAACACAGGGTCAACTAAACAAACAGGAGACCAGAAAGTATCCTATATTTTTCATTCATCCAAAACATATTTATGGATCATATCCCACATATTAAACACTATTTCAGGCAACTGTAATATATAAAAATCTCTGCCCTCTTAGCACTTACCTGGGGTGAGAGGGAAGACAACAGATATTAAATAAAGGAGAATATACATGAGCAAAGATTTGTAGGAAATGGAAGGGACTTTTGGATTTCTGGGAGAACATTCCAGACCACCTAGAGGATTCTCATAAGTTAATTTCAGTACATATCTAACAATAAAAAATAAGAATTTAAAAAATTAACAATACCTTCAACAATTCTATCATCAATATCTTGACCTGTTCCATAGGATTCAGTCAGGTATCTGTTTAAAATACAGGTAAAAAAATTTACATGACTAATATTGTACATATTATATTTGTAATTTTAATATCATTTAACACATGTAAAATTTAAACTTGGATCACCACTACAACTATTTATTTAAAATTTACAAATTTATATTTAAATGCAACTATTCTGTTATAGCTTTTTAAACATTTTTTTTTTAATGTTTTATTTATTCTTAAGAGAGAGCAAGAGAGAGACAGAGCATGAGCAGGAGACGGGAAGAGCGAGAGAGGGACACAGAATCGGAAGCAGGCTCCAGGCTCTGAGCTGTCAGCACAGAGCCCAATGCAGGGCGAACTCACAAGCTGTGAGATCATGACCTGAGCCGAAGTCGGACGCTTTACTCACTGAGCCACCCAGGTACACCAAGACCCCACCATTTTAAACTGTGTCATAAAGTATGGAAGGGGTACCTGGCTGACTCAGTCAGTGGAGTACAACTCTTGATCTGGAGGTTGTGGGTTCAAGCTCCACACTGGGTGTAGAGATTATTTAAAAATAAAATATTTTTAAAAATAAAATAAATAAAGTATGCAAATGTATTCAAAGTCAACCTGTTCAATGAAAGACATATTTGTATCTCTTTGTTCATAACACATTCACAGTAGCACTATTCCTAACAGCCAAGATGTGGAAATAACCAAAGCACCCACTGATGAATGAATGAGTAAACAAAATGTGGTATATTCATACCCCACAGGTGTATTCACCTTGGAAAGGAAATTGTGACACATGATACAACATGGATAAAATTTGAGGACATTATGTTAAGTGGAATAAGCCAGTCACAGAAAGACAAATACTGTATGATTCACTCATATGAGGTATCTAGAGTAGTCAAAATCACAGAAGCAGAAAGCAGAAAGGTAATTGCCAGGGGCTGGGATAGGGGAAAATGGAGTTGTTCAATGAGCACACAGTTTCAGTTTTGTGAAATAAAAAGTTCTGGATATTAGGTGAACAATGTGAATATATGTAATACTACTGAACTGCACACTTAGAAATGCTTGAACTGGTAAATGTTATGCGATAGATAGATAGATAGATAGATAGATAGATAGATAGATTTGGATATATTTTTTTTTACCACAAATAAAAAAAAACAAAAAAACAAAAAAACAACCTGTTCAAAATATTCCAGGTTAGCTAAATACTCCTCACCTTAAAACAAATTTTGTATTTTCTGTTTTGCCAGCTCCTGATTCTCCAGATACGATGATAGACTGACTCATCTTGAGCACTTTCATGTCTCTAAAAGCCTTATCAGCTAGGGTTAAAATAACACATTAATAATGAGCAGTGTGTTAAATACAAATTTACTAAATGACTGAAAGTTATTTTATTATCAAAGAGCACTTGCTCTTAAAGAAATTATAAATGTATGTTTACAGTTAGTAACATTTAAAAAAATTTAATGTTTATTTACTTTTTGAGAGAGAGAGAGAGACTGAGCAAGGTAGGGGCAGAGAGAGAGGGAGACACAGAATCTGAAGCAGGCTCCAGGCTCAGAGCTGTCAGCACAGAGCCTGACGAGGGGCTCAAACTCAGACCGTGAGATCATGACCCAAGCCGATGTCAGAGGCTTCACCAACTGAGCCAGCCAGGCACTTCTACAGCTAGTAACATTTTAAAATAAAATCACTCAAGTGTTCAAAACATCTCTAAATAGTTTCTACACTAAATGTCCTACCTTACTACCCTAACAGCTAAGTAATATGAAATCCAAATAAACAACTCTTAATTTTTTGCACTAAAATGTTTTTCATATTATGAGCTGTGTCTCAGTTCTTCCCAATTCCAAAGCAGGGCTAAAAAAAAAAAAAAAAATGCTCACAATGCATAACTAATGAGGGCCCCAGAGAAAAGCAAGTTAACACCTACCAATTAAGAAATCTGGCAAACAAAAGTTCTGCTGGAGAAAATAAATACATAAATGCAAAATCTGTGTGGTAGTATTAAAAACACAAGTTGAGCACAATTTAATTCTGTTAAAGTAGTCTCATATTAAAACAATTTTAATTCAGGGGTGCCTGGGTGGCTCAGTCTCTGACTCTTGATTTCAGCTCAGGTCATGATCTCAGGGTCATGAGATTGAGCCTGCATTGGGCTCCTCACTGGGCATGGAGCCTACTTGAGATTTTCTCTCTCCCTCTTCCTCTGCCCCTCCCCTGTTCGTGCACACACACACTCTCTTCCCCTCTCCCTAAAAAATAATTTTTTTTTTAATTTAAAAACAATTTTAATTCAAAATTAGGTTCTAACCAATTTAACCCTATAACACAATTATTTCTCACTTCAGACATATGCTACCCATACAAGTGAAGAAAAGGCTTTACAAATGGCTTTTACTCTATTAGACCAAATGCAAACTGCATGCAAGAGTATACACATCCTTCTGCCCAATTTATCAGCAATCTGTTCCACTCACTTTCATATCATTCTAAATATGTTTAACAGTAAAGAACTAAAAATAAAAGTCAGTTTATTTAAATTTTGAACATATAATTTCTCTCCAGTAATGAGCTTGGTCATATTCAGGTTCTAAGGATTTTGTACCATTTTGCTAGCTCATAGAAAGCATACTAATGCCCATCAGAGCATCTCAGAACTAAAAGTCAATCTGCTATTGCACTGGATTTGGGCGACAGTCACTCTGTGTGGTAGTACACAGTACACAAGTCAGCCAAATTAGTAAGTGAAGCCTGGCTTGGCCAAAACACAGGCATGAAAAGAAAGCCCAAAGAGAAACAGACTGCACCAAGAACTAGTACCAAAACATGTCAGCACTTAACTGTTGGTTATGTCTGGATCCAAAGGGTTAATTAACATCTTTGTACTTGCAGTCACCAGCTATGAGAGTATGTGTGTCAAAAAACTCCATCTCTATGTTCCTCAGAGCTAAAGTCCTTCAAGATGAGAGAAAACCTGGGCACCTGGGTGGCTCACTCGGTTAAGCATCTGACTTTGGATCAGGTGGTGATCTCACGGTTCATGACTTCAAGCCCCACAATGGGCTCTGAGCCTGCTTGGGATTCTCTCTCTCTCCTTCTCTCTCTGCCCCTTCCTTACTCATGCTCTCTCCCTCTCTCAAAATAAACTTAAAAAAAAAAAAAAAAAATGATGAGAGAAGACCCGAGAAAGGCAAAGACTGCTATCTTCCCACACAGATTCCCTAGAAGCATATATCGTTTTCAATCCTTAACATTCTATAAACCCCTGATGCAAGATAAGGCATGGAAAACGTCAGCTCTTAACAAACTCTTATCTAGCCCTAGTAACACCCTCACAAGTGATGACCTGGGTAACACTGGAAAGTCTGAGCTCCAAAGCTATGAAGAAGGACACTTTCCAGATGGAGCTAATCGTGCTGAGGAGTCAAAAAGAACCATTATGTCAGCTTTTATTATGTCCTACTTTCAACTGGGTGGACAAACTTAAGAGGACACAGACATTTAACAAAAATAATGATGTACAATTGCCCCATTCTGCAAAAGTAGTCTTCCCTATCCAGTATAAGATACATGCTCCTAAATAAAGGTGATACATTCAAAATGCATAAAGGCCCACCAAAATACATATTCAATTCATGGTATCTTTTATTATCCCAAAAGAAAAACAGCAAATTTGTATAAGGCAAAAAATTAAAATACAACTAAATTACTTACCAATTGCAAAGACATGAGGTGGCATTGTTCCAAGAGATTTTCCTTGATACGACTTTATTGTTTCTGAAGAATATATTTTAGGTATGTCAAAGTATGGGTTCACTGCAATCAGAATGTTGGCGACATATGTCTAAACAGAAAAGGCATAAATGTAAAATTTTCCAATAGTTCATTTTCATTTAAAACCAAACAAGGGTCAGGGTGCCTGGGTGGCTCAGTGGTTAAGCGTCTGCCTTCGGCCCAGGTCATGCATGATCTTGCAGTTTGTGAGTTTGAGCCCCACATCAGGCTCTGTGCTGACAGCTCAGAGTCTGAAGCCTGCTTGGGATTCTGTGTCTCCTGTTCTCTCTGCTCCTCCTCCACTTGCTCTCGCACATGCGTGTTCTCTTTCCCTCTCTCTCACAAATAAGTATTAAAAAAATTAAAAAATAAAACCAAACAAGGGTCATAGGAAAAAGAAAATTCAGCAAATAGATACCTTTAATTCTCTATATAAATTAGGACTCCTAAATCGGCATTTCCAGCCCTAAATGTTCCCTCTACAGGACCCGTATTTCTCTTTTAATAAATATTTTCATCTTTTCATCCCATCTGCATCTCAAACTCTGCATATCCAAAATCAAGATTATCTCTCTTGACCACCACCCCCCCCCCCCGCCGTTTGCCTCAAAGAAAATGCTCTCCTCCTGTATGCAACCCCTGCCCCCTGGTTCATGGCATCACCACCAAGCCACAAAGAGCAGTGTTGAAGTCTCCATATCAATTAGCCTTCTTCTGTTGACTCCACTTTATGGAACCCATCCTCCTAGTTCTATTTCTACAGCTCGAGTTTTGGTCATTTATATTCCTCACCTGTACTACTTTATTTACCATGCTACCGAAGAGCTTAATATAACTCACAGGATCCTCTAGGCCTATCCCCATCACTGAACGCCAAAGACTGATTTAGTGCTGTGGTGACCACTTGGTCCCAGATTTTTGCAAAACAACATATGCTAACCATTGCCTAGAACACTGACAGGCTAAATGTTTAATGAGCAACTTAAGTTTGCTTTTAAATTTGGAATTTAACTGTGGTTCTAAAAGACCAGAAAAAAGCACCAATAGGATTTATAAAATTCCTTGTGGGTAGAAAAAGAGTTGTGGCTTAGCAATTAGCAGTGGTTTACTGGCCAAACTAGGGCAGGCAGGACCATATTTTTTCTCTTTTCTACCATACTTTTCTCTTTTCTGCTTCTAGTTGTAGAAGGGAAATGATGTAGAAACCCTGAACTCTCAGATTACTAATCTAAAATTCAGTGAATGCTCTCAAAGATGTTTACTGCAGTGGAATAAAAAAAATTTTAATTTTTAAATATTTTAAATATTTCTGTGGGAGACAAAGGAAAGTTACAGAGATATTAGTAACCAATAAAAATGTTAAATGTGAGTTCTACTCAACTCTAAGGAAGAACAGTGATAATTCTGGTTGATGAGAAATAGAAAAATATCAGGGGCGCCTGTGTGGCGCAGTCGGTTAAGCGTCCGACTTCAGCCAGGTCACGATCTCGCGGTCCGGGAGTTCGAGCCCCGCGTCAGGCTCTGGCCTGATGGCTCAGAGCCTGGAGCCTGTTTCCGATTCTGTGTCTCCCTCTCTCTCTGCCCCTCCCCCGTTCATGCTCTGTCTCTCTCTGTCCCAAAAATAAATAAACGTTGAAAAAAAAAATTTAAAAAAAAAAGAAAAATATCAAATGTAAACTCTTATTTCAAACTGTTTCCTCCTCTTCCATATGTTATAGTAATAATAACTAGATGGTTATTTTGATGGTTTTATAACCAAAAGACATAATTGGCTAAAAAAAACATACTAATCATGGCTTCAGTTAACTTTGAAAACACTGGTTTTCCAAACAGAAGCTGATGATGCCAAACAGCCACTAATAGAGGTCAATTGCCTAACTGCATACGTATCTTCAGTTAAGAAAGATCTAAAAAGCTAGGAATAACCCTAAAATACTCCAGAGTGATACAGACATTATACATGAGAAACCAAAACTTAAGTTTCACAAATAGATCATTTTTTCTATCAATCATGCAATTTAGAAAAGACTTATAGGTCAACTAAATGTGAAAAAAAGAAAACTAACTTTCTTGAAAGTATAATTAATATGCATGTTAACCTTCAGTTATTAATGGACAGGTCAGCATGTGCAATACCACACCAACAAAGAAACATTAAAAGACCAATGAAAATCCTATGTGTTAAGCTTTTGTATAAACATCCCAAATAAAAATAAAGTATCTCAATTCTTAAAAAGGATAATCATTCTTATAAAAGTAATAAAAATTTTCCAGAGTGCCTGGGTGGCTCAGTTGGTTGAATGTCCAACTTCAGCTCAGGTCATGAACTCACGGTTTGTGAGCTCGTGTCTCTGCTGTCAGCACAGAGCCCGCTTCGGATCCTCTGTCTCCCTCTCTCTCTCTGCCCTTCCCCTACTTGCTCTCTCTCTCAAAAATAAATAAAATATTTTAAAATTTTAAAAAAGTAATAAAAATTTTCCAAACTTCTAGAAAAAATATACAATTAAAATTTGCTCAAATAAATATGATTGCTCTACCACCAAGTTATTAATATAAGACATGTACAGGCAAAATAGTGACCAGTTCTACTTCAAAGATTAACAAATCTGTTAAAACAAATTTGTTTTGGGGCGCCTGGGTGGCTCAGTCGGTAAAGCGTCTGACCAGCTCAGGTCACGATCTCGCGGTCTGTGAGTTAGAGCCCCGCGTCAGGCTCTGGGCTGATGGCTCAGAGCCTGGAGCCTACTTCCGATTCTGTGTCTCCCTCTCTCTCTGCCCCTCCCCCATTCATGCTCTATCTCTCTCTGTCTCGAAAATAAACGTTAAAAAAAAAAATTTGTTTTGGGCGCCTGGGTGGCTCAGTCGGTTGCGCGTCCGACTTCAGCTCAGGTCACGATCTCACAGTCAGTGAGTTCGAGCCCCGCGTGGGGCTCTGGGCTGATGGCTCAGAGCCTGGAGCCTGCTTCTGATTCTGTGTCTCCCTCTCTCTCTGCCCCTCCCCCGTTCATGCTCTGTCTCTGTCTCAAAAATAAATAAACGTGAAAAATTTAAAAAAAAAAAAAAAAAAAAAAAAAATTTGTTTTAACAAATTTTAAAAATGGGCATTATTTTGGTAACTAAAACAGCATTTAGCACACATCAGATACTCAGTATGAGTCTGCCGACTGAGTGAGTTTTGCTTCTAAATATATTTCTAATCAAGAATAACCAAAAAATAAAAAAATTTAAAAAAATAACCATGTATCAACCCAAATATATTCCCTGACTAGTTGAATTTAAAAAAAAAAAAAATCAAACAAGAAAGTGAGGACTAATACTATATACAATTGAAAGACAGCAAGTAAACTCTTCTAAAAAGACTAGTTCTATTTCCCAGCTGTCACTACATGGACAGATGGCAAAGACAAAGGTAATTTAGTCAGAATTAAGTGAGTATAATTAGGAGAATTGATAGTGATATAAAAGATTAAGACTGCTATTTGATCTGGGAAGAGTCAAAGAAGCCATGTGTTTTCTTCTTTCAAAAATAATGGAGTCCCATCTTTAGAACAGGAGAACTACAGTGTGGTAATTTATCTCCAGCCAACAAAGCAATTTACAAGTAGGTCATATTAAAATAAAAACCTCATACATACCCAATGAATAATTATAATTAAAACATACCAGTTAAGTATCCATCTGAAAAATGTGGTATAAACCCTAACTTATATTAAAAGCATTGTCTTTCATTTTTTAATACTCTGGTTTTTTAAGGTAAGTCATCTTGGGTTTAATGAAATACTGCAACTATTTCTATGATCAGTGTTTTGATGTTCTTAAGATTTCCTCAGGCACTGCCTTCTACTTTAATGTACATTTCTTTATCATCAAAATTTTCATTTCAACATACATTCTTCATAGTTATCTTAAATTTTTGCAGAATACTGTGAATAGTGAATTAACATATCTATAGACATATACCAAAAATAAGAAATCAAAACCCAAAATAATTAATTTTTTTAAACTAAATTGGACATTTTAAAGTCTGAAAGATAATGCTCTGAATTCATTGTTTCATTCCACAAATATTTATTAAGTGCCTATGATGTATGATGCATGTTCCTAGCCATGGAATTAGAGCAGTAAACTTTCAGAAAAAAATCCTTATCCACATGGAGGTCATACTCTATTCAATAGGCTCAGAACAAGATTTGATCTGTTAGAAAATTTCAAGCTTAACAAAATCAAACAGTAGCATGTAAAACAATTATCCCCACAAAAACCTAAATCATAGGTAAAATACTTACATAAATTCTGTCTTTACTGTATCGAACTTTGATATTATGAAGAAGAGTGGCTTCATTTAAATACATTAGTGAACCTGAAACATAAAATTTGTAAATCTTTAAATATTTCAAAAGCAAAATCAAATTAATACTATCTAAATCTGAATCACTTTGATCCAAGCTAAAAATCCACCTACTAGGTTAGATTTAATTCCATCTTTTTAAAACACTGGTACATGTAAACCCCAGAGGCCAATTTAAAATACCTCCAATCTACACATGTGTTACAGTGATATCATTAAACAACATAGTTCCAACCAGGTAAGTACATCTAGCAAATACCAGGTGAGTACACATTAATGAACACTGGTTAAAAAGTTCAGTACAATTCAAGTGGAAAGAAAGTACTACTTCAGATAGCATTGATTTTAATACACTTTCAATACAACAAAGTGAATCCACTAATTAAATCTGATGCTCAGAATTTTACAGAAAAACTACAAAAGATAAAATTTTAGAATGAGTGGGGCCATCAGATCAGTCAGTACTTCACAACTGATATGAAATAAGAGTCCTGCAAAAATGGTATGTGTTAACCCAGGACATGCAACTACTCAACAACACAATCAGGGTAGAAATCTTATTTTTCTGAGATCTGCTCTACTCATATGTCAGAGTATAATATTACATTATATATATACACACACACACATATATATACATACATATATATATACACACATATATATACAATATTGTTAATGTGCCTTATATGATATGTAACATTAAAATAATATAATGTACTCTGATTTACTCTATTCTCCCAGCCTAATCTACTCTCCCAGCCTTCCAATCACTTGAGTTTCATTTCTCCATTTCTACCACATGCTGGAGTAGACAAAACCACTTTTTCCCAACCACTTTGTTTCTATTATTAGCATTTTCTCTTTTCTCCAATCCATCCAGACTACTCAGCACATGAATCTAACTATGCTAGAAAACTAATTAAAAAGCTCTCTCCTCCTCAAAATATATCAGTGAGATTCCATCAACTACCAAAGTCCATTTTCAAGTCTGATATTCAAGTCCTTTATTAAACTTGCATTCAACTGATCTTTTCATATAATTTTCCACAACTCCCTTTACTATGGTCTAACTTGCAGGCAGACTAAACTACTTATCAAACCCAAACATATTCATGCATTGGACTCCACCTCTATATCTCTAGGTGTCAAAAATCTACCTATCCTCTAAGGTCAGTTCAAAAATTATCTCTCAAAGGAAAATTCCCCATTCTCGCTGCTACCACCACCACCACCACCACCACTAGAACTACTACTTTCTTCTTTGTACTTTCTTTATGGTACTTAGCCCAGACTGCCTGTATGATGATTATCATTTTGTATATATCTGATTTTGGCTACTAAACCAGATAGATCCTTGAGGGCAGAACTATGTCTGATTAATTTGCTTGTTTACTTAATCCTTCATGGAAGTCGTACTTATACCTACACTGTATATATGCCTAACATAAAATTCAGAACCTAATCAATTCTGTCAAACAAGAGTCTCTTGCTATATCTATCTCAATAAAGACTGCCCATGCTTCTATAGTCATATAATGTAGCCAGTTCACTTTCACAGGACATGTGTCTCACTGTTTCCTAATGCCACTTAAGGCAGAATAAAACAAGAAGTAAGTTGGTGGGTGAAGCCTCCTAACAGATGAATGGCATCTTTCCCTTGAATTGAGAAAGATTTAGAGGAGTTAGGCAGCAGAGGTGTATCCAATTTAGGTTCTGGTCACCAACCTTTCTATATCCCTGCACTTCTCCCACCTTCGTCCCAGGAGCCTGACTTACATGTCATCTTTTCTTATCGATGTTCAACCACTCCCCCATCTCTCACCTTCTTCTGAACAACCATTGTGAAATACCATTTACCTTTCTACGTCTTAATGAAAATGGAATAGCCCATGCATTACAATTTAAGAAGAAGATCCTTGTGTCCATTGGCAGATATTTTAATTGAGTTTCATTAACAGATATTCCTGAAATATCTGGGGATGTGTTGGTGGAAGAAGGTAAAGGAAATGAGAGCAAGCAGTCATTCACATGTCACTACAGGTTTAAATGATTAGCGTTCCCAGGGCAGTGTATTGTGGGAGTAGGAATTCTTAAAGGAAGCAGAGAGAATATCATACAACCAAGTTCTAAAATATTAATGGATCAGGGGCGCCTGGGTGGCTCAGTCGGTTAAGCATCCAATGTCAGCTTAGGTCATGATCTCACAGTTCATGGGTTCGAGCCCCACATCAGGCTGTGTGCTGACAGCTCAAAGCCTGGAGCCTGCTTCAGATTCTGTGTCTCCCTCTCTCTCTGCCCCTCCCCTGCTCATGCTCTGTCTCTGTCTCTCAACAATAAATAAATGTTAAAAAAAATTATTATTAATGCATTAGAAACAATTCAAAACCATTTATTATGTTTAGCTACATGTGGATATATAAACAAAAAAAAAACATTATTATAATATGTGAACAGGATTAATTCATAGTTCTGAATGTCCCAGGAAGTTTTAACAGAACAGAATTCTCTCTTATTTTATATATAGTAGAATCTCATTCTTTCTTTTGCACTTTCTTTTCAGTTTTTGTTGTTGTTGTTGTTGTTGTTGTTGTTGTTGTGATTGCTGTTAAGACAAATTCTCCATCAATTTTGAGAAATTGGGAAAACGGAAATCCAAATTTTTTTTCCTCAATCTCTTACACCAAATAATAACAGCTACCATTTGAGAGACTGATGAAGGTCAGGCACTACACCACGGATTTTAAATATATCATCTCTAAACATGCCACATACACATTATTACTCCCATTTTACAGATGAGATGCTCTAAGAGGAGAAATTGCTCACAGGCACACATCTTTCTAACAGCATAGTCAGAATGTGAACTCAGGCTCTCCCTGAGTCCCTTGTGTCTCCTATTACTCCACTATTCCATGCTGTCCCATCCATACTTGGGACATTAGAGGCTTACTCAAATGTGAACTCTAAAGAAAAATCAACAAGGACAAAATACATTCCTTTCTCTTACCTTTTTTTGTTTTTAAGATTTTATTTTTAAAATACACCCAATGTGGGGTTTGAACCCAAAACCCTAAAATCAAGAATTGCATGCTCTACCAACAGAGCCAATCAGGCACCTCTTACCTGTTTTAAATGGAGAATTGTTTTGTTTTGTTTTTAATGTTTATTTATTTTTGAGAGAGAGACAGGGTGCCAGCAGGGGAGGGGCAGAGAGAGAGGGAGATACAGGATATGAAGCAAGTTCTAGGCTCCAAAGTCAGCACAGAACTCGATGCGGGGCTCAACTCACAAACCGTGAGATCATGACCTGAACCGAAGTTGGACACTTAACTGACTAAGCCACTCAGGTACCTCGTTAAGTAGACAGTTTTTAATGCCAGATACCATTAATGATACCAAGACAACTGGATATGATTCTTAAATATTTACTGCCAAATAAAAAAATGAAACTGCTTAACCTTGAAAACAAAAGAATAAACATGGCCTGGTTCACTGTATAGTTTTTCCACCAAACATGCTAAGGTAAAATATAATGTCCTAAAATCAATTTTTCAATTAGTACTTATACATTTAAAGAATTTTTTAAGTTAATTTATTTTGAGAGAGAGAGAGAGAGAGAGCACAAGCTGGGGAGGGGCAGAGAGATGGAGAGACAGAATCCCAAGCAGGCTTCACGCCATCAGTGCAGAGTCCGATGCAGGGCTCGAACTGACAAACCGCAAGATCATGACCTGAGCAGAGATCAAGAGGCGGAGGCTCAACCAACTATGCCACCCAGGCTCCTCTTATTATACATTTTTTTAATGTCTGTTTCCTATAAACAGTGACATTAAATGGGTCCTCTTGACTCAACTTCCAAATTACTGAACCACATATACTACCATAAAAATCATCTGATTCTAGAGGAGGCTCAAAATAACTCTTTCCTAACTGTTAACAAGAGATCTTTAGTTCAGGCTTCATAGTAAATTATTACCATTCCCCACATTTACACAACTGAGATAACACTAAAAGGGCATTCAAGAGACTCTTTCACCAAAGTGCAAATGTGAAACAATAATGAATTCAGGACTTTTGAGCTCCTCCATTCACATGAACCTTCATGTCAAAAGGCTACATTTCTTCTGAACCAGTATAGTATACCTAGTAATATAACCACTGGTTTATTTTTTGGAAGGATAGCTTCCTTTTCTGTGCTAAGAACTATTTTTTAACTTGATACTTACAATTATCTTCCACATCTTTTTTGCTGTCTTCTTCTGCAGGGAACACTTGGTTTATGAGAGCCAAAAATGTCTAACAAAAAAACAAGAGCTCATTAAACTAGCAGCTTATAAACAGTAAGAAAAATAAATGAACTTAATTGGTTGCATACATTGTAATAATAGCAACAATATGCTCTTCACTAAAATATAATACAAGATCCTTCTATTAAATAAATCACTAACCCAAAAAGAGGATAATAACTTTACTCAAATATTATGCACTTTTATCATGAATATAAAATCAATAATAGAAATCAATAAAAAACATCCTGTCCTCTAACACCCAGAATGAGACAAAATAAGAAATATATTAATATTTTTAAAAAAAATTTTTTTAAGTTTTATTTCTTTGGAGAGAACGAGCAGGAAGGGTAGGGGCAGAAAGAAGGGGAGAGAGAGAATCCCAAGCATGATGAGGGGCTCAAACTCATGAGCCATGAGATTACAACCTGAGCCAAAATCAAGAGTCAGACACTTAAACCAACTGACCTACCCAGGTGCCCCTCAGAAGTAACTAAATATTAAATTTACATGGTATGTACTTTAGCAACTTTTTAAAAAATAAAATTTTTAATGTTTGTATATACAGTGATTTTATTGCAAAAAAAAAAAAAGTAACATTCGGTCAGTCAGATATACCAACAGCACAGACTATTATTTAATTAATGCTATTGTTTGAGTAAAACATATTAGATCCAAATTCCTGTACAGAAATGTGTCAGAAATATAAACAGTATCCAAAACTATGTGGTCCATAAAATTACAGATATCTGTGAATGAGTCTGTATTTATTATATCACTTAAATGCTATGGCAGAAACTCTAGAATTAAGATAGTATCTTGCAAGAGAGAATTACACCTAAAGAGAATTAAATTTTATTCATATCATTCTAGCAGTTATTTATAAATTTGTACTTCTCAAACAATTACAATTACTCTTGTGGTTGAAGTTTCCATCCATATCAAATAAAACTCTAAGGAAAAATGTTCAATTATTTTAAAATAATATATGTAGGTCTACATATGTACATATATGCAAGAGTGTAACACAAAGCTACTGCTATAAAGAGTAAAATCCAGGCTGCTGGTAATACCTCAAATGAAAGTCACACCTAAATTAGAAAACTTTTATGTCCTAAAAACTCTGGAAGTTAATTATTTGGAACCCAGTACACATGTTCTTAATGTTATAAATGTGCAAAGGTTTAGAGGATAGACCACAAAATCAGAACTGATCCATAATGTATTAAGTATATTAATGGTAATATAAAGCAATCCACAATTTATAACAATGATTCTATAGGAAAACGTATTAAAAAATAACTGCTAAAGTCACAGACATTAGCATTCTTTCACAGATGTGGAAAATGGGGTAAGGACTCCTCAGACCCAGGTTTGGGTTCTATCTTGTTAGGAGCCACGTGAAACAGAAGAGGTTCCAGAAAGTCAGAAAATGGAGAAGTGGAAGACAACAAAATCCTAGAATGGAAAGGTTAAGAGCAGGAGTAAAAGGCCAGTAATGAGTCCTAAAATATAGTTTCCCTCCCTCCTTCATCCCCCAGTTACCACCAGCCCTCATCTTCTCTCCTTTACTGCCTTCTTTCTCAATAAGAAAGAAAATTTGTTTCATTAAAGCAATTGTTTTCTTTTACAGGGAGGATGCTTTTTCTCCTATCAAGGGAAGATCACATAACAAAGCACACACTAATCACCAGCAGCAAACATGTACCACACATCAAACACAGCACATCAAGCTCCAATGACCAAATGGACAAATACGTTTCTGCATTTGAGAAGATTATAGTCTAGTAGGGAGGGACAGAGAAATGTAAACAAACATTTCTGATAAAATATTACAGGCAGCTAAGAATTTTTACCACTCCTCCTAAGAAGTAATCAACAGTAAATTCTACTGCATAGGAGGAGAAGGAAGAGATCGGGCATCTGTGGAAAAAATTCACAAAGGAGGTGACCTCAATCAGAATCTTGAGAAATAAATAGTATTTGCTAAGTAAAAAACTATGGAAAGTGGCATTCCAAGTAAAATGAGTACTGTGAGCAAGGACACTAAGTACCCAAAACCATCTGGTTCATGGTGAGGGCTTGATAAACACTGGAGAGGAAGAATGGAAGAAAAGGAGGAACAGACACACTAGAAATAAGCAGATGGCAAGAGTATGAGGAGGAAATGGTTGGTTGATAAAAGATAAGACTAGCAAAGTAGAGAGAGAAAGAAAATGTAGACCCTTAATAAGCCATATATTGAGGGCTTTAGCTTGAAGTCCGGTCTGCTGCAAATAGGGAACATGAAATCGATTTAGAGGTTCAAGACAGCATTTTTAACAGAATAAAAGATATTAGAAAACATCAGAATGCATCACTAATAATGTTTCATTCATGAATATGCATTCACATGCACAATACTACTCCCTGACATGTATAATCTCTTTCTTATAAATACACACACATACAACACACATATCAAATGCAATGTAAAATCTATTTCTTACTATTGGTCACAATCAGAAAATTTTAAAAGCCATTACTATCATCAAAGACATGTTTCCCACTAGAGCCAATCACACCCTCTTCCATTCTTTCTACTATATCAGCAAACAGATCTACTGGACTTGTCCATCACTTTATGCACTTAATTCCTTAATATTCAAAAGATGATGATCTCTCTACCAGGAATTACCTAAGTAAAAGATTGCTTCTCTTATGGATCTTTTTAACTGTATGATTATTATGTCATTTTATAACTTATTAAGACCCTGCTCAGAGAGTAGGGAAAAAAATCAAAGTTAGAAGCAATCCCTGTGAATTTGTTAACCTCCAAAACATTTTTACGGAAAGAAGCTTCTTCATTTATAGAATAACCTACAGATCCATAAGTTTTCATAACTCCACATTTTAAATCTTAAGTGTTTTTATTGGTTCTCTATATGTACCTGATTAATACTAATAAGGCACAGTTGAAAGCACATAAAATATTTAAAATATGAAAAAGCATATATTCATAAATCAAGTTTCCTCTATGACTGAATTGAATTATTTTGTGGATATAACCAAATATATATAGCAGAATATACCTAGAAAATAATACTTTTCGGGGCGCCTGGGTGGCGCAGTCGGTTAAGCGTCCGACTTCAGCCAGGTCACGATCTCGCGGTCCGGGAGTTCGAGCCCCGCGTCGGGCTCTGGGCTGATGGCTCGGAGCCTGGAGCCTGTTTCCGATTCTGTGTCTCCCTCTCTCTCTGCCCCTCCCCCATTCATGCTCTGTCTCTCTCTGTCCCAAAAATAAATAAACATTGACAAAAAAAAAAATTTAAAAAAAAAAAAAAAAAAAAAAAAAATACTTTTCATTTCATTGCAGCCTTTTCATTTACTGTGCTTATGAAATACATTAAACAAAAATGAAAAAAGACTTTGAAGGATAATGAAAGGCTCACTAAATTTCTATCCCTCCCTAAATATACTACTTTGACATACTGATCATTTTGAATTAAATGGCTCTTGAGAAACAGCAGGTGAAAGAATGCCACTGTCACCCTCCTTTTTATCCCTGAAATCAGGACATAAAATTCCTATGTGAAAAGTGACCTCCCTGTACCAGGAAGAAAGAAGAGAAAGGGAATCAAGGCCAAGAGAAATCTATAACTTAGTCATACTAACTCTTATCTTCCTAATTACTTCACCACAATGTACTACCCTTAGCCCAAACCCCGTTTGTCTTATCAATTCTTCACAAATTTTTTTGTTTCTTTGTCAAAAAGGTATAAAACCTTTCTCCTCTGGTCACTTTGGATCTTCATTCTCTTGTGAAGGTTCCCAAGTACATGTAAAAATTTAATAAAAATGGTATGCTTTTTAACAGTGACTCTGTCTTATGTCAGTTGATTCTTAGGTCCAGCCAGGGACCTGAAAGGGTAGAGGAAAATTTTCCTTCCCCTACAATTTCAAATACATGAAAATAATTGAACTTATTTCTTAACCCTTTCATTCTCTGAACATGTATGGCATTGTAAGTACAAAGAGGTCCTTGGTTAATAAGAAGAAAAACTAGAAACACTTTGTGTTTTCTTGCCTGAGAGCATCTTTAATTGGCCTCCTCTAACATGGCACATTATATATTATGCATTTAGGTTCCTGGGTTGTTTACAGTAACAGAATAGTTTTCTCTGTGAAAAGACCTCATGAGAGATCCACCTTGTTTTTCTAAGGTTCCCAGAAGGATGTCAGTCATATGGCATTAGTTAACCATGTATCAGTAGAATATAAATTATTCACGAACATTCTCAAAGTCTAAAGTAAACAGAAATGACATCAACAAATTTAATTTAGTAAGAGGTGTTTAACAGTATTTATTAAACTGAAAATTGTTAAGTTCTCCCACAAAGGCAGACCTTACAGTCCCCATGAAGACCAAAGAGACTCCAGATCACTTTTTCCCCAAACTCCCATTTTGTAATACTGTCTAGTCTATGTCTAGGCATAAAAAGAAATAGGGGCGCCTGGGTGGCTCAGTCAATTAAGCATCTGACTTTGGCTCAGGTCATGGTCTCAAGGTTCTCATGGGTTCAAGGCCCATGTCAGGCTCTGTGCTGACAGCTCAGAGCCTGGAACCTGCTTTGGATTCTGTGTTTCCCTCTCTTTCTGCCCCTTCCCTACTCATGCTCTGACTCTATCTCTCAAAAATAAATAAACATTGAAAAAAAAAAAACAAAAAAGAAAATAAACAGATGCCATGTGTACAAAATTAAAGTATGCTTTTATGTTTTAAAAACTATCATTATAACAAAAAGCTATCATTATAACACAATAACAATAGGTATGTTTAAGACTTAAGTATCTGTACTTAATAGAATATGCTCTATCAAGTATCTAATCTCATGCTAATAAATTTAAGTAAATAAAAAGCTTAAGAAAATCATCTAGAAGCTAATGCAAAAAGCAAAATTTGGTAAAATAATCCCATTCACTTTTCATACTTTTGTAATATATTGACTACATCACAGACATATTAATAACTTGAGCAATATAAGGAATAAAAATGTTACTGTTCATATTTTATCATATAACTATTTCTTAAAAATGATATGAAAGGCTCACTAGATTTGTCTGATTTTATGATAGGATCCCATTTTTCCCCTACGATATAAAACAATAAATAACTCACTAGAAAACTAAGATTCACTTACCAGAAAATTGTTTTCCCTTATACTGAGCTAGGAATATCTATTTCATTAAGAAGGGACACACCTATAGGAAAAAAAAATCAAATTTTGAAATCTTTCTGAGAAACTCACCTTGCCTTTTTGGTTCAAGGGTTCAATGGTTAAGCTGTCAGGGCCAATATCTACAATATTGCCCATTTGAAATCCATCTGTAGGGTGTGGCGCCCAAACGGGCTTTCCATCCTCCATTTTTGAAGGGAGTATCTATTTTCTGTTTGAAAGGAACAAATAAAACAACATGAATAACTTTGGAAATAAAAAATAAATACTTTTTTAGAAAGCTAACATGTGAATTGCAATTCATAGAAACACATGTCTGACCCTATCACAGGTAAACCCCACCCCCTTTCATCTTGTGGCTGCACCCTGACCCTTTTTATCCACCTTTAGATAAGGACCAAGCAGAGGCTACTCAACCCTCAACCTGCTCTGCTACTGCCTTCCTTCAATTGTGATTGCAGTGGAGTACTGCACTTTGAGCAGTACAGAAACCGAAACAGCCATAATGTTCACTTATTGCCCCAGTGTAATTTATAACAACACTTCCTTTTACTCGCTGAAGTATTCTGGATAGCACAATAAACAGTTGTCCTAGGAATAGATGTTATTGTGTGGAGTTAGCTAAGAGTTTAACAAAAGTCATTGTAGACCTAAAGGGATAAAAATGAGACGTGTGAAAGATTATCTCCTCTGGGAAAATTTCCCTGACAATCTGAAACTACAAGGATGCCTCACCCATGTTGCCCCCTATGGTATCTTCACAGTACCACTCAGCATACTGTTTTTGTTTTTCTTTTTTTACTGAGGTAAAACTTATATACAGTGAAATGTACAAATCCCATGTATACACGTTGGTGAGCTTCGACAACTAGATATACCCATCTAACAAACACTGCCATCAATATATAGAACATTTCCATATAGAACTGAAAGTTCCCTTATACCTCCTCTGGTCAAACCCTAACCCCCATAGGCATCTACTGTTCTGGTTTCTCTCATCATAGATTACTTTTTATCTTTTCTTGAACTTCACATAAATGAAATCTTACCGCTTTTGCATATGGCTTATTTGATTCAACAAAATGTTCTTGACAGTCAACCATGTTGTTGTATATACTAGCCCACTGACTGATTATACCACAATTGTTTACCTGTTGTCCTACGGATGGACATTGAGATCGTTTCCAGTTTTTGCCTATTGTGAATTCTAATGTAATTTTTCAAGTGTTCTTCTAAAGCTTCTATGCTTAGTAATCTCATATCTAATATGAGCAATCTCATATCTTTGCAATTCTGTCTTTTGAGAATATGCCAAAGGGTTCATGACATGTAAGACATTTAATTTTAATGAGCTTAGATTCTAGGAGACTAATGGGTAATCACAAATTGGCTAGTGAGTGATCCTAGATGTTCTGGTTTCATCATCTCAGTGGGAACTTATTTTTCATTACTTATCTATACTTAAAGAAAAATTGATACATGTGCCATAAACTCTCCTCTTTTGTGGCATTCTCAAATCTGGGATTTCCCCTGTGGATGTTGTCAAGTCTATTTTCTTATGAAAGTCAAGGATGTATAGTATGTAGTTCAATCAAAAAGCTAGTAACAACTGGCATGTTTGCAATATACTTGTTGGTTAATGTCTTCAATAGTGAGATGTGCTTTTCCCCATGCAGCAAAGGCTATTAGGATTATGGGTATTCCAAGTTAAGAAATTAAATGAAGATTCTCCACAGAAGTCAATCAGTAACATTGAGCAGACTTACATTACCACACCTTACATCTACACACTTTACCTAAAGAATCATATGTAGTCCCATGGCTTTAAGTACCATCTTTAGGTGAGTGATGCCCAAATTTATTGCTCTAGCCCAGAACACCAGTGAACTGAGTCCCCAGATTTTATGCGTCTAGTGGACATCTTCTCCTCACAAATATACCTAAAAGATGTAACATGATTATTATATTATTACTCTGTCCCACCACCCCAGCCTGTTCTTCCTTATCAGTTAAGGCACCAACAACACTCAGTTCAAATCAAACATGGGGTCATCCTCAATTCTTCTAGCTCCTTGCAAATCCATATCACTCCTCTAAACCTATCAAGTCTACCTCCAACAGGTATCTTATTTTTACCCACTTCTCTGTCTCACCTCTGCCATCCTAGTCAAAACCAACATGGCCTTTTACTAGGACTTCTGTAATTAACTTAGCTTCCCACTGCTACTCTTGCCAATGTGCACAGATCACCAGAAATCCAACCGAAAGGTAAATCTGACCATGTCATTCCTGCTCTATCAGGGCATGAACTAGACCTCTCTGTGTTCCCAAAGCCCAACACAGAGCAGGCAACTTAATATTCACTGAGTGAATGAATGAATTGTTCACACAATTTGGGAAGAGTAAGAGGATATGGTGAACTAGGAAGAGTTGAAAGGTCTTAAAAACCTAAGCTTGAAATTAAGCTCCACCACTGTCTGACTAGCTCTTAAGCAAGTTACTTAATCTCTCTGATCATTATCTTTATCTTTACCCATAAGTGATATCACTTACCTTACAGAATTGCTATGAGGATTAAGTGACATAAAATTGAGATCACCATTCTCATGATACCCAACAGATACTACTCACACCTCTCCCCTTATTTTCCCCAATATCCATTGTTTGAAGCTACCAGTAAATTTTGCAAAAATGGTCTTGTGACACTTTTAAATACAGAAGGACATTACAGAATAGTCATGAAATATCATTTAGGAATAATTATCTGGGGAAAAAAAATCACAGCAAAGCAAAATTCCCAAAGTTCAAAAAAGAATTGCAAATTCCTTTGGACAATTGAAATTGCTTTCCTATTTGAACAATTTGCCAGAACTTCCCAATTAAGATAACAGATTTAAAGGCACACATGTAATGTTGCCCCTTCATCTAATACCTAAATCTACAGTAAAGTGATTCTTCAAAAAAAAAAAAAAAAAAAAATCAATCCATAAGGATGGGAAAAAACAAAGAGGGGACAGCAGCAACAATATTTGGGAAGTTGAAAATCAAATGGCTGAGAGGCAACTGACTCAGGAAACCTGAAAGGACTGAATCTCAAGTCAGGAATAGGGAAAGATGGAAGACAACCCACATTTACCCCTGAATCTCAAAAGACAGAGAACTATACTGCGAAAATACTTCTAGAACCAAGGGTAAAAAGAGGGGGTCTAACATAAGAAAGACTAGGTGAAAGTTGTTTAAGAAAGAGATTTTCTGGGGGCGCCTGGGTGGCTCAGTCGGTTAAGCGTCCAACTTCGGCTCAGGTCATGATCTCGCAGTCCGTGAGTTTGAGCCCTGCGTCAGGCTCTGTGCTGACAGCTCAGAGCCTGGAGCCTGTTTCAGATTCTGTGTCTCCCTCTCTCTCTCTGACCTTCCCCCGTTCATGCTCTGTCTCTGTCTCAAAAATAAATAAACGTTAAAAATAAATAAATAAATAAATAAATAAACAAACAAACAAACAAATACATAAAAAGAGATTTTCTGGAGTGTGTAGGTGGCCCAGTCAGTTAAGCATCCAACTCTTGATATCAGCTCAGGTAATAATCTCACAGTTCATGACTTAGAACCACACATTGGGCTCTGCACTGACGGAGCAAAGCCTGCTTGGGATTCTCTTTCTCTGTCCCTCCCCTGCTTGCTCTCTCTTCTCTCTCTCAAAATAAATAATAAATAAGTAATTAAAAAAAAGAAAAAAGAAAGAGATTTCCTAACACCACCAACACGCACATACTTCACATCACTGGGCAAATGCCTCCCCACTCTCCCATCACTACCCCAAGAGAAGCTTAGATGTTATTCTCTGGAAAAGACCAGGTCTCTGGAAAGAGAAATGCCAGAAAGAATTAATGGTGTACATATAAAAATTGCCACTTGCTAACAAAAACCCTCTCCTTGAACAAACTTTAGTTAGGCTCTTCTGAGCCTGCTTCCTGATGAGGCCATGCAACTAGGCCTTCCATGTCTGTACTATCCTTGTTGGGCCTACATCGGCCGGTTTTAGCAAGAATCCTGATAAGCCACTTTGGAGAAATTTCCCTTCCCTTGATATCTGATTAAGTTTTTCATCCCCTACCTTTGATATATAAATCCTTAAACTGCCTTCAAGAATCCCTTATCCTTGTTGTTTTCTCTTACTTTGCATTCACTGACCCTCTCACTCTGCTCATTGGCTATAATCCCCAGCTGCCTTTTCTGTCCTCCAAGTTGAGCCTGATCTCTCTCCCCTATTTTAACATCCCTTGTTATAAACTGACTGTGTCTGTTATGGACTGAATTTTGTCATTCCCGCCTCAATTCATATTTTTTTAATATGTGAACACTAATTCGTAATATGACTATATCTGGAGATAGGGCTTTTAGGAGGTAATCAGGTTAATGACATTATAAGGGTGAGATCCTGATCCAATAGGACTGGTGGTCTTATAAAAAGAGGAAAAGAGATCTCAGATCCTGCTCCCCAACCAAGGGCCATGTGAGTGCACAGCAAAATGGTGGCCATCTGAAAGCCAGAAAGACAATCCTCACTAGAACCCAACCATGTTGGCATCCTGATCTCAGACTTCCAGCCTCCAGAGCTGTGAAAAAATAAATTTCTATTATATAAGACATCCAATCTATAACATTCTGTTATGACAGACCAAATAGACTAATACACTCCTACTGCAATAATCCTGAATAATCTTGTCATCTTAACAAGTGTCAACATAATTTTCCTTTAATAGCATAACACTAGAAATGAATATTCACTAGAAGGTATAAAATATAAAGTTGAGGCAATTTTACAGAAAGCCAAGAAAAAAAGAGATAAAAAGTAGGGGGGGGGGAGGAGAAGAAAAAGAAGAGATACGAAAATGAAACACGTAAAATTATTAAGCATCAAAATACCAGGAACAACAGACATCCTGCCCACCCCCCTCAAAAAATAGAAGGGAGAAAACTAAAATGTTGAAAGAAAATTCACCAGAACTGAAAGGCATGATTTCCTAGAGTCTAGCCAAAATGTCCATTAAGTCCTCAATACAATAACTGGGAAAACACACACACACACACACACACACACACACACACACACACACACAAAGACACTATGTCCAATTTCAGACCACCAGAAATAAAGAGAAGATGCTACACACATCTAGAGAAATCAGAGAAAAAAGAAGGGAAAAAACATGGGTCATGTCCAAAGGATCATGAATCAAAATGGCTTCAGCAACACTGAAGCAGGAAGTCAACAAAGCAATGCCTATAAAATTCTGAAGGAAAATTATTTCCAACTTAGAGCCCTGTACTTAGGCAAAATACTGGCCCAAACTGGAGCAGTATAACCCAAGAGGCAGCCACATTGAGCACTGTCATCAAAGACATCCACTGACCTTGGACCACATGAAGCTAGCCCAGATTCTTATCTGAACTTGTTGTATTCTAACTCTGTACTGATGATGTACTTGTGCCTGGAGAAACTGTGGACAACTCATACCCTCCCCTATTAAATATCTTCTACCTACTATTCTAATATTCTCTTAGAATAAACCTTTTTTTTAATAAGGTTTCACTTAATTGGGGTGTCTGAATAGCTCAGTCGGTTAATGATCTGACTCTTTGATTTCAGCTCAGGTCATGATCTCATGGTTTGTGAGTATGAGCCTCAACTCAGTGGGGAGCCTGCTTGGGATTCTCTCTAGCCTTTTTTCTGCCCCTCCCCCACTTGTACACATGCCCACACATGCTCCCTCTCTCTCTCAAACATAAATAAAGGTTTCACTTAATTGTTTTTAGAATCCTAAATACTTATAACAAATACCTTCAGTAATGAAGTCTTACTTTTCATCCCACAACAGAAGACAAAATTCTTTTGGGCATGTTACTTACTATTTACTCCCAGAAAATCATTCAGAAAAAAAAAAAAAACCCATGCAATCAACATTCATACTTATTAAGGCATGTCTGCTTATGAAGAGTACTTAAAAAGACATTGAAAAAAAATTTTTTAAAGACATCCCAATTCCCAGTGCTATTATACTAGAAACCTTAAACACATTAAAGCCTGACTATATATGCATTACCCCTGGAGTTAGGTCAGCAAATTTAAAATTCTTGAAATTCCTTATGTTTTTCGGGAAAAGAATGGAAATGTTCTACAATATGCATCAACCAAAAATTATCTCGTTTTTTATACTTAATTGACAACTGAAATTTTTTAAGTAAGCACTATAGTGATCTACAGAAGTACAGTTGACCCTTGAACAACATGGGTTTAAACTGCATGGGTCCACTTACATGTGGATTTTCAATAAATACATTGGAAAATTTTTTGGAGATTTGTAACAATTTGAAAAACCTCACAAACCACATAGCCTAGAAATGTTGAAAAATTAAGAAAAAGGTATATCATGAATGTACAAAATATAGATACTAGTCTCATAAAATTTATATATGTATTTGCCTAATTTATCATTTACTACCATGAAATGTATATAAATCTATTTTAAAAGTTGTAATTTATCAAAATTTACACACAGACCATACATGACACCATTCACAGTTGATAGAACCATAAAAAAAAAAGATACAGTATTGAATCCAGTATTAGTACTGAATACCTAAAATTCAATTAGTACTGAATACCTAAAATTAACCGTAGTGCACATTATACTACTGTAATGATTTCATAGCCACCTCCTCTTGCTACTGCAATAAGCTCAAGTGTTGTGAGTACTGGCTTAAAATACCATGTGACAATCATCTCTGAGTGAACAGTTCATCTCTCCAGTATACTGTGCATCACAGTAAAAAGTTATCTCTTGCAGTTCTCACTACCAATAAAGTTTTGGGAAAGTCAAAAGTTATATGCAGGAGTGCCTGGGTGGCTCAGTTGGTTAGGCGTCCAACTCTTGATTTCAGCCCAGGTCATAATCTCAGTTTCATGAGTTCGAACTCCATGCCAGGCTTTGTGCCGCCCTTGCAGAGTCTGCTTGGGATTCTCTCTCTCTCTCTCTGCCCCTCCCCTGCTTATGTTCTCTCTGTCTCTCCCAAAATAAATAAATAAAACTTTAAAAAAATTATTAAAAAAAAAAAAGTTAGGGGCACCTGGGTGCCAACTTCAGCTCAGGTCATGATCTCACAGCTCGTGAGTTGGAGCCCTGTGTCAGGCTCTGTGCTGACACCTTGCAGTCTGGAGCCTGCTTTGGACTCTGTGTCTCCCTCTCTCTCTTCCCCTCCCCAGCTCATACTCTGTCTCTATCTCAAAAATAAATAACCATTAAAAAAAAAAAAGTTATATGCAGATTTCCAACTGTGGCAGGTGGTCAGCACCCTTAACCCCCAAGTTTTTCAAGGGTCAACTGTAATCTGTAGAAGCACTAAGTAATCCATAGAAGGCAATCAGTACCCTTTCAGAGGTTATTAGCTAACTTTTCGTTTATTCTTTGTTTAAAGGTAAGAAGCATATCACCAGAAATCTCCCTGGGGAGCAAATGTATTAAAGGCTAGAGTGACAAATAATACACATCCATATTCTTCCTTCTTGACAACTCTAGTGATAATCCCAATATAACAATCCTGGGCCATAAACAGAACCGGTAGGCCCATACCACAAACTATGAGTCATCACCTACTCCTTTACATTCAAAGATTACACTTTAAATATAGCCATGATACATAACAGTGCCTTATATTTTACTGTCTGGGGTATTAGGAATTGAGTACTAGCTCAAGGTAATTTACAGTTGTGCTAAAAGAACAAGATATCAAAAAGGAAGAAAGGAGCATTAAACAGAATATGCAGAATCCTTTTAAGTTTGCCTTCTACATTAACTTACTCCATTAATTACTTACTTAGCCTCCTATTATGTACTACATAGTTCCAGGTGCTGGAGCTATAATGCCGAGCAAAAGGACACAATCTGGCCTCATGTTGCTTTTTAATAGGAAAATAACCACCTGAATAAACCAGTAAACAGAACTGGCAAAAATCCCTGCCCTCCAGGATCTTATATCCCAGTTGGGGGTAAGAGGGTGGCATAGATGTATCAAATTTGCCTTTTAAAAAGACTACTCTTTCATCTGGCCAGGCCCTGGGCTTGCTAATGAAAATAATGTTATGTGTACCTTTGGCACACAAGCTTTAAACTGGCAGCTACTCTAATCTGTATCAGTCTATCCTGAAGGCTATTAGCTTCTCAGGTGTGCAGATACTGTGAACACTGAGCACCAGGTAACAGCTGGCCATGGCTGGTGCATTCTGTGTGTACCTAGAACAATCTTTCACTGCCCATATCAGTTCCATTACGAACGTCTTTGTACAATGAAATTCTCAAAAACATTTCAGTAGGGTTCCCTCTAGTTAGTAAGTTACCTTTGAAAAGGTCTTCCTAGAAAACATTTCCAAGTCAAGCTTGTTCTTCTAGTTGTACAAAATACAGGAATTATTTAATTGCTGTAATACTGGATTATGCATCATTAAACATTAGTACTGAAATTTATTGCTATTATCTTGGTTTTATCAACAACAAACATTCATTAACAATGGGGAGAAAAAACCTACCACAAAGTCCGAACTCATGACAAAAAAATAAGAAATTATCTCAAGATAACAATATCTAAAAACTACTTCAATTTAATTAATATCTTCACTCATTTATTTTTTTAATGAATATTTACCAAGCACCTCTTACATGCCAGTCACTGTTACAGGTTTAGATATTGATGAGAAAATAAGAACTCCAATGTTTCTCAATCTACAACATTATAAGAAAGACAAGAAATGTCTAGGTCAGCTATGACACTCTGGTTTTAACAGTAGTAGGTCCAACTGATCCTGTGATCAGTCCTGATGACTGACCATCTTTACCAAAGTTATACTGTAATTCCAAATATAGCCTCAGAAAGCTTAATATACTGATTAATATTTAAAGCTAAGTCTATTACCACTTGATTCCTAGACATAGGTTTAAACACCAAAGGTAACTTCAGCTTAACTAGTATAGCTAAGATTAACTTGCAACAAAAAAAGAGGGCTAAAAAAAATTAAAAGCAGGGGTGCCTGGCTGGCTTGGTCGGTTAAGCATCTGACTTTGGCTCAAGGTCATGATCTCATGGTTCATGGGTTTGAGCCCTGCATTGGCTCTGTGCTGACAGCTCAGAGACTGGAGCCTGATTTGGATTCTGTGTCTCCCTCTCTCTCTGCCCCTCCCCCACTCATGCTCTGTCTCTCTTTCTAAAAAACTAAACATTAAAAAAATTAAAAGCAAATATTGATAAATTCATATCGTTATTAAATATTTAAAATATTTATAAAATGATTTGAAAACTGATACCATCTGGCAAATTACTCCAAATGCATATTACTATAATTATGAGAGTTGGTTATATGATTTTCTTTCAGATTTTCAGAGAAGAAATCATAAACTATACTTCAGCTATAAACTCTTACCTAAATTACTATCACAAAACAAATTTGAATTAGCCATAATTTAAACAATACATGTAGATAATCTATACTAAAATAACCTAGCCAAAATGTAGACCATTCTAGAGAAAGCCCTTGTATTCTTCAGAGACTCAATATCTCAGTTTATTTCAGCTCAAAATTTCTCTTACAGATGGTAAAATACCTAAACAAGATATTAATTTATCCCAGGTGATTTAGATTTTTCATACCCCGTGACTAATCTTGTTTATTGTCCAGTGATTACATCCAGAACTTACCTGGTTTTGTACTGAGTGCTAGATTTAAAAGTTATTTCTTAAAAGTTTGTTGGTCTTTCAAAAAGGAGTTTGTAAAAGATTAAAGACTAATTCATTTTCTCCACCACAGGATAATGTTGATCTCCTATTAAGTGGTTAACGAAATTTTAACTTGGTCTTCAACCAAAAAGAAAGGCCTTTTCTTCCTGAAGGATCCTCCTGTGTTTAAAATGGCCCCATTCTGCTCAAATTGAAATATTCTACAGTTTAAATCCCAGGCCTTGAGTCAATATTAGATTTTTCAGAAACTAACAGATCTATATGTAAGCAAACCACAACCTGGATGGTGCACTATTAACCAAGGTAATAAGAAGCCTGAACAATCCTGTCTTTTAAATACATCATTGACACTGTGAGCATCTTAACTCTCCTAAAATGTGCATAATAGAAGTTGATTTTCACCTACAAGCAGCAAGGTCATTTTAAGAGCTGACACTGAATCTGGGACACCTGGGTGGCTCAGCTGGTTAGGCGTCTGACTCTTGATTTCAGCTCAGGTCATGGTCTCACGTTCATGGGTTCAGCCCCACATCCAGCTCTGTGTTGACAGCACAGAACCTGCTTGGGATTCTCTCTCTCCCTCTCTCTTTGCCCCTCCACCATGTGTGTGCGTGCAAACGCAAGCATGCGCTCTCTCTCTCTCTCTCAAAATAAATAAACTTAAAAAAAAAAAAAAAGAGCTGACCCCAAGTCCAATCTAATGCAGGCCACATAGTTCTCCTGAGACAGGAATTCATTCAATGGAAAAAAAAAACAAACTCAAATGCTATGACCAGGAGGAATAAACTCTGAGAGACACACAAATTAAAAAGGGAGAGTAGAAGGTGTTATTCTGTTATAATTTCTATCACTCATAAATGAGATAATAAAACCTAGGATATTCAATAAAGTTTTCATATAATCCATAACACTAAGGTTTTTTTAACATTACTAACTTGGGTTGTGTGTGCATGGGTATAGCACACGAAAACAGGAACCGAAGACAATTTTCTTCTCATAGCTGGTATGGAATTCAATTCAGTTAGCCAAGGGAAACAAAATTACTATAATGTTTCACAGACTATTCACTATTCAGCAGACATTACACTACTATAATATGTTATCTCATTTAGTTTTTACAGCTCTGGGAGGCAGCTACCATCGCCACTTGGAAACTGAGGTTTGGAAGTTTAGGCAAATTGCCCCAACAAAAACAATTAAGAAATGAGTATAGAGAGAAGATGAGAATCCTGTGTGACCCCAAGTCCAAACTTGTAATCACTGCACTACATAGCTCTGCCTAATCAAGCTTCTTGTCTGCACCACTGGTTTATATTTGTCACTAGATCTAGAAAAAGACCTGGTTGTATAATGTTATGTTGTCCTAACCTATTTTGTAATGGCATAAGAAACAAACATAATTTAAAAGATATGTAAAGACTTCATGAAAAATCTTATTACTTCTTTCATAAACACTAAAATGTTCATTATTCCTTACTTGTAATTTGGATTTGGATTTAAATTCTTTAATGTGTAGACTACAAGAAGTTCTTTTATTTCCTTCACACAAGAAATTCTTGGCTTGAGTGGTCTGTGCTAAAAGGTAAACATGATGATATGAGTACTTTTGTCTTCCAGTTAACTCTGTATTTAAATAACTAGCTGAGGGGTGCCTGGGTGGCTCAGTCGGTTAAGCATCTGACTTGATTTTGGCTCATGTCTTGATCTCATAATTCATGAGATCAAGCCCCACAATTGGCAGATTTTCAACAGGGCATACATTTTGTTTTTAACTTCTAATTAGTCATAGAGTAAATATTGCAAACTCCTCCAGACACTTGAGTTGTTTTTTTTTTTTTTAAAGCAAGTGTAATAGAATCAACAAGTTTTTTTTTTTACAAAATTAGTCCTCAACCAGATGACCTAGGATTAATGGGTAGAAGCCTTAGAGTCAACCATATTTTAATAATATTTTCTAACTTCTGCAGATAACAGTAATTTCACTAACTTTGAAAGAACTGAAAAATATTAATGGACTTTAGGGAACAATTTTTCTTTCTCAACTACCAACCACCAGCAGAACAGGTAACCATCACAACAGTGAAATGTTAAGTCTCTGACAAATCCATTCTGAAACAGCTCCTATAGAAAATACTGAGTGATTCACTTCATTTCAGTTCTTCTCACTTTTATAATTAGAAGAACTATACCTATCTTGTGACTGTAAATATTAACTATTTGAAGTAGCAACAGAACGATGAGACTGCATAAGTACTTTAACAATATGCCTTTATACAAAATGTAATTTCTTCAACACATAATGTCACATACTTATAGGGAACTGTTTGGAGAGAATAAAATCTCAAGGAGACTTTGCACCATGAAGTAGCATTATTACAAATACATTCTGCAAGGATTTACTGAATTCCTATTATGTGCAAGGCACAGCCTCAGAAAAAATAAATATATTTCTCATCCTAAACAAAAAACAAAAGCACATCTTTTTCCTACAAAACAGAAACACATGTAGAAATATAAACCTAAAAATTCCTAAAATAACGAAGTTATCTCCCATTGTCATTAAAAGAATTCAAACATTATCTCTGGTGGGGGGGGGGGGCGGTGGTGGAAGGAAATAACTAAGTGATAATATCCCAGGTACTCAAACATCTTGGGGAGAGGGGACAGTCAGGAAATAAGTGCCGTACAATGTCTCTATAAAAACTGTAAAGTGGGCAAAGTTAGTTTAAACCACCTTCTCCTTCCTTTTCTCCATCTGAAGAACACTAACTTAGGCCCAAAAACCAGGCAAAAATCAAGACATAAGGTCCCTGAGATGAAGATTCAAACCCCAAACTACAAACTTTCCTTTTTAGTTAAGTAAATTAGGGAGGAAAAAAACAAAACAAATATTTTCTTGCTTTATAAAGAAGTCTACATTTGCTTGCATTATTAATTCCCTAGGACTAATACTTTTTTAAAATGTTAATTTGAGGGGCGCCTGGGTGGCTCAGTCGGTTAAGCAACCAACTTCGGATAAGGTCGTGATCTTGCGGTTTGTGAGTTCTTGCGGTTTGTGACATTTAGCTATGTCATCATGGAAGTTTAGAGCATCCATTACGAAAGATCCTTTAAGCTTGCAGCTTAGAGGGAGAAATAAAGAGGGGTGTAAAATGGTCAGGAATCTGAAAGACAGCAGTTCTGGATGGTAAAAACACTTGCTATACCTTTAAAATCCTGAAGAAAAGTAACTTTCAAGCTGGAATTCAGTGTGTGTGTGTGTGTGTGTGTGTGTGTGTGTGTGTGTGTGTGTGTTTAGTCTGTCATTTAAGTCTGAAGGTAGAATAAAGACCTTTTTTTTGACATGAAAAGACTTCATTATTCTATACCCAGGAGAGAGCAGTGAGGAAAGCCCTAGAATGACAGCCAGGCAGCAAGTTTACAGAGCAACCATGTAAGGAGGGGCAAGGGTAGAGGGAAGGGCAGGACCGTGTTGTAGGTTATAAAAGCCTTTTAAAATAGTCTATTTGGCTATTTAAAAAGACTGCTCTTTTATAACTTCAATAAAAAATGTAATATGAAAGTGCATCTTTATGAAGCACTGTTAGTATTGAATGGGGCTTATGAGAAGATTGTGATTAATACTACTTTAATGTGAAAAATTAAACTGAAGGAAAAAAGCAGGCTCAAACCAAGAGTGTGAAGAAATTCTTCCTTCATGAAGAGTACTCAGTAATTCTAACAGATTCTATTCTAGGATGGTAATTCTTGTGAACTGAGACTAAATTGTAGCTGAGCTGAATTTTAATTGTTGAATAATCACTGTGTAATTAAGTCCAGAAAATGAATGAGATTATAAAAATAGTAACTGAGTACTTAAATTACTCTGACTTGAAGTTTCTGGACTCAATTGACCTTAATAACTAAGGACTTTATAAAGTCGATACTGTTAAAATTCAAGATTGGATTTTAGTGTAGGTGGAAAGCAGCAGCTTTAAAGGAAACCATTCACAGCTGCGTTGGTGGTTTAGGCGTGAAGGCAAAATGCCCAAAGTGTGGTTGCAGAGAGGGTTTTCATTGTGAGATCTACTTAAAAAAACAAAACAGTTTGCTTATTTTAAACTCTGTTTAGGGAAACAGCAGCCTTTTAACCCTGTAAATACCATTCCTTTGAGATATTGTCATGCTTTATGAGTTAGGAAGATGTGTGAAGCTTTGGATCCAGTCATCACTATTTTACATTTAAGAGTGATTAATTTTGTTTTTGAAAGTTTACTATTTGATGACTTTCTTATGTGCCTTGACAAAACCACTGTAGTTTCATAAAACACTTTTTATGAAGGATCATAATAACACATAAATTGTGTTTGTCTCAAGTCTTGCTGTGAAAATCAAAAGTCCAGACAGATTTTTCTAACTCAGAAATCCCCATAATGGTGTTTATTTGGCTACTTACAAATCTTTTTATCAATATCTACTCGGACAAAAATCTACCTCTCACCTAAACTTTGCCAACTCTTAGGTAAAACTTTGTGTTTTTATCCATGTTTAGAGAATCTATTGTGTTACTCTATTTCCTTAGTTTTATTTATCCGACATATTTGTGTGAAATGCTAAGTTGAATGGCCAGCAATGAACAGATCTGATTTGAGGTATATGTACAGTCCAACAGATTATAACAATCAGAAAAATCTAGTTGCTGAACAATAACCTTAAAAGATGATTGCCATATTGAATTTGCTATGTAGTGGATTTATGAGACAGTCTCATAAATAATCATGAAATTAATAACCAGTTAACAATCTTTATAGATAAGGGATTAAATTTCTCATACAGTATTAATTTTTCTTCTAATTTTGTTTGAAACACCCAGTCAGCTACTAAAACCTACTCTGTTTATTTGTTTATTCATGCATTCAGTTATTATTTGTTGCTGTTTGGTATCTATCCCATTCTGCCATTCATTCTCTCTGATACTGCCCTAATTTTGACATGTTGTTTTTTTCTCTCATCATATTGAATTCTTACATACTGTCTCTTCTACCAGAACATCTTTCCAGTTTAATTAGATGGCTGTTCACTGCCTGTGGAACAGAGAATTAGAGTTACGAACCTTTACACTTTGACATGGACCTGCCTTTCCAGCTTCATCTTCCACCACGTCTTTTTTTCTTCTTGTCCTTCACAAACTGCCCTCCAGTTTCAGTTTCACATTTTGAAATTTCTGCTTTTGCTACTTTATTTGTCTAGAATGCTACTCCCTAATTCTCTATTTGTTGAAATCCTTGGACTTTTCAGGATCAGCTTAAATTGCTTTCTCTAAAACCTAAGTTAAGTCTCCCTGGAGCTGACTTTACTCAGGCAGCCAAAGTAATCCTGCCTTGATGTTCCCTTATAAGAGTATTTCACTTTGTCACATATTTATGTGGAACACTTTGGCCAGGGAAGAGCAAAGATGTTTACCAGTGAGAGAGGGACAGGCTGACAGATCGGGGGAAAAAGCAATGCGAATATAGTAGATATCATCAATGTTTGAAATGTTCAAATTAATATATATTTTTTAATGTTTTTTCTTATTTTTGAGAAAGAGTGCAAAAGGGGGAGGGGCAGGGAGAGAAGGAGACACAGAATCCGAAGCAGGCTCCAAGCTGTGAGCTGTCAGCACAGAGCCCGATGCAGGGCTCAAACCAATGAACCCCTCTTTGTTTCTCCCTCTAAGCTGCAAGCTTAAAGGATCTTTTCGGTAATGGATGCTCTAAACTTCCATGATGACATGGCTAACTGTTCACTGCTTGAATTCACTGTGCTACCCACACTGTGAGAACAGATGCAGCCTGGAGGCACAAATCATATAAAGCTCAGGAATGATCTAATACTATTTCTACTATTTATTTTAAAATGTGTTCCCCTGTTTTCTGTTTTCTCTTTCAAAAAGTTCTATAATTTTGATGTTGTACCTCTATGAGACTGCTACTCTCACATTCTCCTCTATTATCGATTTATCTCTTTATTCTACTTTTTTTGGAAATGTCCCCACTTGACCTTCTAATTGTTCTGCTGCAAGCTTCCACAATCACATTTTTTATTTCCTTCCATTATCTTTGTTTCCTTCTTATTGCTTTTTTTCCCCTACCATTTCTGTTCTCTGCCATGGAAAAGCTTTCCTCAACACATCTAGTTTTCTTTATATATATATATATATATATATATATATATATATATATATATAGTTTTCTTTATATTTCTATATATATATATATATCAATTTTTTTAATTTAAATTTCAGTTAACATACAGTACAGTATTGGTTTCAGGAGTAGAGGTAATTCTCCACTTACATTCAACACCCAGTGCTCATCACAAGTGCCCTCACATCTAGTGTTCCATTCACATTTAGAAGATACTAAGGCTGGACTAAACCTCTGCGTGCGATCAAGACATCACCTCGTACACTTCATTCTAAAGCAACTGGGCAGTATTCAACTTTTTTGTGGGGATGTTCCAACCATTAGCATCTGTTCATCTTCATCTCAAGTTCAGTTTTCCAGAGAACAAGGCCTCTGGTTTCTGGCAATTAATTAAGGACCTGGAGGCCTAACCTCTTCACATATAGCCTTTCAACCAACCCCACTGTTTTCTGCCCTGAGGCTTCACCCTCACCTTTGTTAATAACTGAAACCTCCAAACCCTCCCTAGGCCTTTCAGGGATTCTTCAGTTTGATCATCCCTTCTTGTTGGTTTTCCTCACTGCAAGAACTTACAGTTTCCTCTGCTTCACTAAGTCAAACACTATTCCTCTATTCAAATTTGCTGAAATCCTTCATCTCCTGTTACTTCTTCTAATCTCTTTGCCCGTGCAGATTTATTCTTTCTTTTATTCTTCTATTATCATTTTAGTAAAGTATCAGGAAAGAAAGAAGAGATAAATGTACACAAACAAGGGGCACCTGAATGGCTCAGTCTGTTAAGCATCTGACTCTTGATTTCAGCTCAGGTCATGATCTCACACTTGTGAGATCCAGCCCCACAACGGGCTCCACACTGGGTGTGGAGCCTACTTAAGATTCTCTCCCTCCCTCTCCCGGTGCCCCTCCCCAACTCACACCCCGTCTCTCTCTAAAAAAAAAAACAAAAAACAAAAAACAAAAAAGTATGCAAACAAAAAATTCAGGTTTAACAAGGGAAAACACTTTTATAGAATAATGCACTGTTCTTTTCACCACTGCATGGGGAATACTTAACAAAGTTTGCTAATCTGACAATTTCACATTTGAAATTTTAATCACTCTTTTTTAAAAAGCCCCAATATTATATTAATACAATTATTCCATTCTTAAGAGATTTAACTTAATCTTTTAAAGTTTACCATGAAATGGATTTCAAGTAAGTGAATTATGTTTTCACTGACCTGTATTTTCACTAACTTCCATTATAAAATTGGAAATGTGTTCCCTAAAGGGAAAGAGGTTTAATCCCAAGGTAGAGTAAAATCATTTTGGATCTTTTTTTTTTTTAATTTTTTTTTTCAACGTTTATTTATTTTTGGGACAGAGAGAGACAGAGCATGAACGGGGGAGGGGCAGAGAGAGAGGGAGACACAGAATCGGAAACAGGCTCCAGGCTCTGAGCCATCAGCCCAGAGCCTGACGCGGGGCTCGAACTCCCGGACCGCGAGATCGTGACCTGGCTGAAGTCGGACGCTTAACCGACTGCGCCACCCAGGCACCCCAAGATCTTTTAAATTTTATAATCATTTTGAGAGGTTTACAGAAATGCTCAAATGTATACAATAAATGAAAAAGCACAATAAAGGAAAATTTTAAGTGCCCCAAACTAGCACAACCATTACAACTGCTCATCATTCTTCACGCATTGTACCTACCACATGGTGGCAATCCCCAAAATGGCCTACAACTTTAGCATTTTTGCTTTGTTTCAATATTTTCATATGCTACATTCTAAATAAAGAGTCTTACAGCTGGATAAAAACAGATGTAGAAATATTCAGGAAACTTCAAAGATGCTCTATCACTGAAAAAGGTGGAGAGAAAACACTTATTTTTTTGGCATAGTGACAAAAATACATGTTTGGGATCTTAATTTCTATGGCATCAGTTCTTTTGTAACTTTGTAGGAAATACTTATATACTTCAACCTATCTTCTAGAGAATAATAAGAGTTTATTCTGTTAATAAAACACTGATAACCCATATCATTATCCAGGGTACCTCATTAATATCAATAAGACAAAATCATTTAAAATGTGCTGGACTGGATCAAGCCATGAAATAAAACCATCTTAACCCAAAACTTCAAAACTTAGAATCAAATAAAAACAATGACTAGGGTATCAACTCTTCAGCAGAATATCAGAATTAACTGTTTTTAAAATATGAACAATCAATGACCCATGTTATTGTGTTCATTTCCAAACACAAAAACAAAGGCAGGGAAAAGTTAAGTGACTCATCCGTGGCCACATAACAAAGAGCACTAAGACAAGGATCCCCTTTGTCCATCCATTTGCTTTCAATTAAATTGTGCCAACCCTTCTATTTTCTTTTAAAAATCTGTTTCTATCAGAGCCCACTAGTAGAAATATTTTGTCACAAGAAAATTGTTTTAATATATATTACTTAATAGTCATTTTTTTGTTCCCAAAAAAGTCAAGTATGTACTGCAATATACATTGCTGAAAGCCATTTAGAAATGGTTAGCAGTCAGTGTAGTTTAAGAGAAATCTTTTTAAATGTTCAACCCAATTGCTTCTGCCTCAAAAGTTTTCAAATAGATTCTTTTAAAAGGTCAGGGTGGCAATAATTTTTTTTATCAGTTTTACTTACAGAATTAGAAGAAAATTTTACTGTAATAACCAATACTGAAGAAGCTATGGCGGGACTTACAACTTTAAGCACTGCTGTGAAAAAAGTAAAGTGGTACTATACTTTTGAAAAGTAATGTGGCTATATACATACATCAAGAATCTTAAGAATGTGTAGACTTTTTGATCTAGGGTTACTTCTGGGCATCTATACTTGAGAAAATAATCAGAAGTTTATAAAAATATTGTCTTTAGCGGTACTTACAAAAAAAGAGGAAGGAAAAGAAAAAGAAGTAGAATATGAAGAAAACAAATGGAAAAAGAAAAAAGAAACTTATAAATAAGCTAAATGCTTAATAATAAAGGGTAATTAAATTATACAGTACTATGTAACTCAGCATTTGACGCATCATGACAGGTGTTGTTTTTTTTTTTTTTTAATGTTAATTTATTTTTGAGAAAGAGAGGGAGAGGGAGAGAGAGCATGAGTGGGGATGGGGCAGAAAGAGAGGGACAGAGGATCCAAAGCGGGTCTGACCTGACAGCAGAGAGAGCACTGACAGCAGAAAGCCCAATGTGGGGCTTGAACTCACAAACTGTGAGACCATGACCTGAGCCAAAATCAAGAGCTAGACACTCAACCGACTGAGCCACCCAGGTGCCCCAGAACAGAATTTAGATTCAGTGAAACCTGGTACTAGGTTGAAGAGCCTAGCAAAAACACGAAAGGCATTACCTACTTTGAGATTGGTGACTGAAACTAGTTATCTAGATAGCAAGTGTGCCTACAAACCTCTCAGCATCTTCCCTCAGTTCATCAATTAAACTTTCTCCTAACATACAGAGTAACTTCCATTGTTGTTTTTGGTCAAAGTGTACACTGCATATGAAGGAATAACAAATTGCCTATCTTTTTTCATTTGTTTAATAGCATGGCAAACGCTATTTCTTTAGGTAGCTACTTTCTCTCACCTCCTTCCTCAAGTTCATGCTTGGCAGCCATTCTCAACTACTCCAAGTTCCCCAAGTACTCCAGGATGATCGAATCTCCACACCTGCGCTCAAGGACTTCCTCTGACACCATTATTCCAGACCAAGTTTTGGCAGCACCTCTTTCTGAGGTTTCTTCTGCCCTCAGCCCAATCTCTTCCCACCACTCTTTCTCGCCTTTGTTGCCACTTTATCTCACATACACTCTTCCAACAGAGCACAAAACAATGTTATTACTTATTCCTTATGTTCCTTATGTTATTATGTTATGTTACGTTATTCCTTATGTTCTTCTCACTAAGCTAAAGCACCCTAGTGATAGGGATCATACCTGATTCATATATGTGTCCTTAAGTCAAGGACATAAAAAACCTTCTATAAATGTTGCATATACAGAGAGGTTTAGAGTGCACCATGAGATAACTTACAGAAATTTATCTTGAATATTAGAAAAATATTCAACCAGGCATCAGAAGCAAATTTTTAGTCTTATATGTTTATGCCACAAAATACGAGCACAGTTCAACTTTTCTTATATATTTCATTTACCCAATATTTCCTCAAAAGAAAATGGTCAAGGAATCAATATGACATATATCTTAGACAGCCCTCATGCAAAAAATTCCATAACTTATCCTGAGAGCAGAGTAACCTTGATAATAAAATCCATTACCATAGATTCAAAAACTCTAAACAAAATATTAGCAAATCAAATCCAGTAAGAAATAAAATCTATCCCAACCATATTTAGTTTATTCCAGGAACACAACTGTAACATTAAAAAAAAAAATCAAATCAACCAAAAGATACTCAAAATTATTATGGATAGCAAAAAATCACAGGAAAAGATGTTTGACATGATAATCATTGGATAAATGCACATTAAAACCACAGTAAGAGGGGTGCCTTCCTGGCTCAGTTGGTAGAGCATGCAACACTTAATCTCAGGGTCATGAGTTCAAGCCCCATGTTGGACGGACAGAAGGAAGGAAGGAAGGAAGGAAGGAAGGAAGGAAGGAAGGAAGGAAGGAAGGAAGGAAGAAACATACACAGTAAGATACCATTACACATCCAGTGGAAAAGGTTAAAATTTTAAATACTGGCAATACTAAATGTTACCAAGGATATAGACCAATTGCTCACTATACCACCTGAAATCCTACTTCTAGGTATTTAACCAAGAGAAATATCCACACAAAGAGCAATAGCCAAATGTTTATAGCAGCTTTTTAAAATAGTCCCAAACTGGAAATAATTCCAATAGCCATTAACAGAACATATAAACAAATACCTGTACAACAGAAAACTACTCAGCAATAAACAGAACTAAACTACTCAGAGTCACAACAACATAAATGAATCCCAAAAGCATTATGCTGAAAGAAAACATCAGAAACGTATAGTAGAAGATTCCATTTATACAAAATTTTAGGGTGCTTGGCTGGCTCAGTCAGAGGAACATAAGACTCTTGATCTCAGGGCTGTGAGTCTGAGCCCCATGTTGGGTGTAGAGATATCTATATATCTATATATCTATATCTATATCTATATATCTATATTTACATAGATATAGATATAGATATATAGATATAGATATATAGATATTTTTTTAAGTACATATATATATTTAATGCTAGAACAGGCAGGGGCACCTGGATGGCTCAGTCAGTTAAGCGTCCAACTTTGGCTCAGGTCATGATTCATGGTTCATGGGTTTGGGTCCCACATCAGGCTCTGCATTGAAGCCTGGAGTTGCTTCAGATTCTGTGTCTCCCTCTCTCTCTGCCCCTCCCCCCATTCGTGCTCTGTCTCTCTCTCTCAAAAATAAATGAATAAAAAAAAATTTTTTTAATAAATAAATAAATAAATAAATAGGCAAAACTAACCTAAGATAACAAAAATAAGCTATGAGATGGTCAGGAGTTGAGGAGGAGAAATGGAATTGACTACAAAAGGAAACAAGGGGGGCGCCTGGGTGGCGCAGTCGGTTAAGCGTCCGACTTCAGCCAGGTCACGATCTCGCGGTCCGGGAGTTCGAGCCCCGCATCGGGCTCTGGGCTGATGGCTCAGAGCCTGGAGCCTGCTTCCGATTCTGTGTCTCCCTCTCTCTCTGCCCCTCCCCTGTTCATGCTCTGTCTCTCTCTGTCCCAAAAATAAGTAAGCGTTGAAAAAAAATTTAAAAAAAAAAAAAAAAAAGGAAACGGAAAATTTCTAAGGAAATGAAACTATTTTAAACCTCGAAATGTACTCCCAAAAAAGTGAATTTTATTGAATGTAAATTATGCCTCCACAAACTTCACTTTTTTTTTCAATTTTTTTAATGTTTATTTGTTTTTGACAGAGAGAGAGACAGAGCATGAGCAGAGGAGGGGCAGAGAAAGAGGGAGACACAGAATCGGAAGCAGGCTCCAGGCTCTGAGCTGTCAGCACAGAGCCCAATGCGGGGCTCGAACTCACAGACGGTGAGATCATGACCTGAGCTGAAGTCGGATGCTTAACCAACTGAGCCACCCAGGCACCCCTAAACTTCACTTTTAAAATAATCAATCAGGGGTGCCTGGGTGGCTCAGTCAGTTAAGCATCCGACTTCAGCTCAGGTCATGATCTCGCAGTTTATAGGTTTGAGCCCTGTGTTGGGCTCTATGCTGACAGCTCACAGCATGGAACCTGCTTCAGATTCTGTCTCCCTCTCTCTGCCCCTCCCCCATTCACGCTCTCTGTCTTTCTCTCTCAAAAATAAACATTAAAAAAATTTAATAAAAAAATTAAATAAATAAATCATTAATTATCCTACAACCCAGCAACAGCATTACTAGAAATTTATCCAAAGGATACAGGAATGCTGAGTCATAGGGGCACATGTACCCCAATGTTTATAGCAGTGCTATTAACAACAACCAAATTATGGAAAGAGACCAAATGTCCATCAACTGATGAATGGATAAAGAAGATGTAGTTTATATATACAATGGAATACTACTTGGCAATGAGAAAAAATGAAATCTTGCCATTCCCAACAATATGGATGGAACTAGAGGGTATTATGCTAAGTGAAATAAGTCAGTCAGAGAAAGACAGATACCATGTTTTCACTCATATGTGGAACTTGAGAAACTTACCAGAAGACCATGGGGGAAGGGAAGGAAAAAAAAAAATAATTTCAGAGAGGGAGGCAAACCATAAGAGACTCTTAAATACAGAGAACAAACTGAGGGTTGATGGGGAGGGTGGCAGAGGGGAAACTGGGTGATGGGCATTGAGGAGGGCACCTGTTGCAATGAGCACTGAGTGCTGTATATAAGTGATGAATCACGGGAATCTTCTCCCAAAGCCAAGAGCACACTGTATACACTGTATGTTAGCTAACTTGACAATAAATTATATTTTTAAAAAATCATTAGAATCTCACAACATTAACAGTACAAAAGTTTGATAAAATTCAACAGGCAATTGTGATTTAAAAAAAAAAAAAGACTCTCAGAAAACTAGGAAGAAAAGGTAAATTCCTTAATCTGATCTAAATATATATGGAAAAAAGAAAAATCAAACTGTTACCAGTGAAGCACAGAAAGCTTCACCTTTAAAAACAGAAACTAAGGAAGGATGCATGCTACCATCACTTCTTTTTTTTTTATTTTTTTTTTATTTTTTTTTTTTAAATTTTTTTTTTTCAACGTTTATCCATTTTTGGGACAGAGAGAGACGGAGCATGAACGGGGGAGGGGCCGAGAGAGAGGGAGACACAGAATCCGAAACAGGCTCCAGGCTCTGAGCCATCAGCCCAGAGCCCGACGCGGGGCTCGAACTCACGGACCACGAGATCGTGACCTGGCTGAAGTCGGACGCTTAACCGACTGCGCCACCCAGGCGCCCCGCTACCATCACTTCTATTCAACATTTTATTTGAGGTCTTAGCTGATAAGTAAAGCAAAAAAAAAAAAAAAAAAAAAGCAGCAGCAAAAGATACAAGGATTCGCAAGGAAGCAATAAAACTCTTCTTTGCAGATGTCAAAGAAAATATTTTTAAAATCTACAGATAAATTATAGCAATAATAAATGAGTTCAGTCAATTTGTGTAATATAAGAGCAATGTAGTACAGAAATAAATTACATTTCTATACACCAACAATAGAGTTGAAAAATAAGACTTTTTAAAAATATATTATTTACAATAGCATCAAACAACATCAAATACCTAGGAATAAATCTAATTTAAAAACATATGTATCTCCCCCCAAATACTTACAGTAACTTTATATATAAGGTGACAGATACCACCTTAATCAAATGATCAAAATTCTCTGCTCAGTATATCATACCACTTCTGTGGTACTTCTACCAAAAAGGCATAACCTAAATCTCAAATGAGGAAATATCAGACAAACCCAAATTGAGAGGCTGAGAGGCTTTATACAAAACAACTAGCTTAGGGGCGCCTGGGTGGCTCGGTCGGTTAAGCGTCCAACTTCAGCTCAGGTCACGATATCGCGGTCTGTGAGTTCAAGCCCCGTGTCGGGCTCTGGGCTGATGGCTCAGAGCCTGGAGCCCGCTTCCAATTCTGTGTCCCTCTCTCTCTGCCCTTCCCCAGTTCATACTCTGTCTCTCTCTGTCTCAAAAATAAATAAACGTTAAAAAATAAAAATAAAAAAAAACAAACAAACTAGCTTAAATTATTCAAAAAATTTCAACAGCCCACGAAACACAAAGGAAGATGAAGAACTGTTCCAGATAACGAGAGACCAAAGCAACATGACAACTGAATGTAACACATGATCTGGGATTTATTTTTGCTATGAATGACATATTTGGGACAATTCTTGAACTCTGAATAAGGTCTGTAGATTTTAAATAACAGTATTAGTAAGTGTTACTTGTGGTCATTGTAAGAGAATGATATAGTTATTAGAAAATACACACTGGGGTGCCTGGGTGGTTCAGTCGGTTAGGCGTCCGACTTCAGCTCAGGTCACGATCTCGCGGTCCATGAGTTCGAGTCCCGCGTCAGGCTCTGGGCTGATGGCTCAGAGCCTGGAGCCTGCTTCTGATTCTGTTGTCTCCCTCTCTCTCTGACCCTCCTCCGTTCATGCTCTGTCTCTCTCTGTCTCAAAAATAAATAAACTTTAAAAAAAAAAAAAAAAGGAAAATATACACTGAAGTGTTCAGGGGTAAAGGAGCACACAACTCACATAATCAAAAAATTCTAAGTGTGAGAGGTGTGTGTGTGTGTGTAAAGAGAAACAAGGATAAAGAAAATGTGGTAACGAGCTCATTTGAGGAATCTAAATGAAGGGTATGCAGGAATTTTGGTAGAGTACTGTTCTTGCAACTTTTCTGAAAGTCTAAAATTAGAGTAAAGTAAAATCTAAAAAGAAAAAATATGTAAGACTACTACAGAGTAATTAGCAAAGACTTAAAAAGAGGCACCTGGGTGGCTCTGTTGGTTAAGCCTCCGACTCTTGATTTCTGTTCAGGTCAAGGTCTTAAGGTCATGAGAGCCCTGTGCTGGGTAGAACCTGCTTCAGATTCTCTCTCTCTCTGCCTCTCCCCATTCTCAAAAAAAAAAAAAAAAAAAAAAAAAAAAAAAAAAACCTAAATAAATTAAGCAATACACTATGATCCTATGATCCTAGATGACACCTCAATACTATAGGTGTCAGTTCTTCCCAAAGTGATCTCTAGGTTGAATGTAATCCCAACTAAAATACCAACAGATTTTTTTAAAAATTCTAGAAGCTGATTCTAAAATTTATACAGAAATGTAAGGGCCAAGAATAGCCATGACATTTTAAACAACTACATGGGAAAATAAGATTTACTGTAAAGCTACAATAAGAAAGTATGGATGTCTCCGGAGGCAAGGGAAACAAAAGCAAAAATGAACTACTGGGACCTCATCAAAATAAAAAGCTTCTGCACAGCAAAGGACACAATCAGCAAAACTAAAAGGCAACCAACAGAATGGGAGAAGATATTTGCAAATGACATATCAGATAAAGGGTTAGTATCCAAAATCTATAAAGAACTTATCAGACTCAACATCCAAAAAACAAACAATCCAGTGAAGATATGGGCAAAAGACATGAATAGACACTTCTCCAAAGAAGACATCCAGATGGCCAACAGACACATGAAAAAATGCTCCACTTCACTCATCATCAGGGAAATACAAATCAAAACCACAATGAGATACCACCTCATACTTGTCAGAATGGCTAACATTAACAACTCAGGCAACAACAGATATTGGTGAGGATGCAGAGAAAGATGATCTCTTTTGCATTGTTGGTGGAAATGCAAGCTGGTGCAGCCATTCCGGGAAACAGTATGGAGGTTCCTCAAAAAAACTACCCTACAACCCAGCAATTGCACTACTAGGCATTTATCCAAAGGATACAGGTGTGCTGTTTCAAAAGGACACATGCACCCCCATGTTTATAGCAGCACTATCAACAACAGCCAAAGTATGGAAAGAGCCCAATGTCCATCGATGATGGATGAATGGATAAAGAAGATGTGGTATATATATACAATGGAGTATTACTTGGCAACTAAAAAGAATGAAATCTTGCCATTTGCAACTATGTGGATGGAACTGGAGGGTATTATGCTAAGTGAAATTAGTCAGACAAAGACAAAAATCATATGACTTCACTCATGAGGACTTTAAGAGACAAAAAGATGAACATAAAGGAAGGGAAACAAAAATAATATAAAAACAGGGAAGGGAACAAAACAGAAGAGACTCATAAATAGAGAACAAACTGAGGGTTACTGGAGGGGTTGTGGGAGGGGGGATGGGCTAAATGGGTAAGGGGCAGTAAGGAATCTACTCCTGAAATCATTGTTGCACTATATGCTAACTAATTCGGATGTAAATTTTAAAAAAATAAAAAATAAAATTAAAAAAAAGAAAGAAAGTATGGAAATGGTGCATAAATAGACAAATAGACCAATAAAAGAGAACAAAGATTTGTACATAAATATATACACATATGATTTATAACTAAAATAGCAATATAGAATAAAAGTAGCAATGCAGAGAAAAGACTAACTTCTCAATAAATGCTACCAGGAAAACTGAATATACACTTGGAAAAACTAAATTTGAGACATCATACACAAATATTATACATAAGTGGGTTATAAATCTACCTGTGAAAGGAAAACAATAAAGCTTCTAGAAGTTCATACAGGAGATTATCTTCATGTCCTCAAAACAGTAGAAAACTTCAAACAAGGAAAAACCACAAAAGAGAAAGATTCATAAAACTGACAAATTAAGTATTTGTGTCCTTAATTACAACGCTATACTACTTTCCTCAAAGAAGGTACTTTCAGCAAGTTTTTTATGTTTTCCTATGGCTTACATGTTGGTATGACTTTCTTCTTCAATATGTGAAATGCTGCTACCCTGTGCTTCACGGAATTAATTTGTTAGGAAAAATCACATATAAACCAATGCAACTTCCACAGGTATTATGCTCATTTCTCTGTTTACCCAGCAATAGATCATACTTATTTACATTTCTCTCTCCCTTTTCCCAAGCTGTGATACCCTAGCATATAGTTGGCACTGAATAAGTCACTGAATAAATGACTAAATGAAATTTTACATTTACTTAATGACAAATGTTATATATATAACAAATTCATACTTGAAAAATAAAAGTATGCAGTGAATATTAATACATAATTAATTACAAAGTGACTTCTTACATCATTACATTTGTGCCTCCTCCACCATTTCCAAGCATTAACAGATTAAACAATAAATGGTTTTCAGTTTTTCTGTAACAGTTTCAAACTACAATACTTTTCTATCTCAAGTAGGCTGGTAGTTTACTCTTCTCCTCCATCCTCTTCTTTTTCTCCACTTCCTTTAAAGCAGTACAAACTTCCCTTTCACCCTGCTCTGCTCCTTACTGCCACATCCTATGGTCTGTTAGTTTTCTCCAGAAAGAAAAGAAAAGAAAGAAAAGAAAGAAAGAAAGAGAGAAAGAGAGAGAGAGAGAGAAAGAAAGAAAGAGAAAGAAAGAACGAAAGAAAGGAAAAGAAAAGAAAGGAAAAGAAAAGAAAAGAAAAGAAAAGAGAAAAAAAAGAATCAGTACCTGATTTTATTACACTCCTAATTCTAGCTTTCAACTTCACCCCCATTCTCTGTGCCCAACCCGAGTTATTTCAAACTTCCCTCCCAAAACCCAAACCTTCAAATAAGGTCACCCTCATTCAGGATTTCTTAATCCACTCACAGAAAGGTTCTTCCACCATAGTCCTACCGAAGGCAAACTGATGAACAAGAACTATATTCCAACATATTCCCTCCATCCCTTTATATTAAGGCAGAAACTGACTTCTCCCTAACACACAGCCTGCCTTTCTGCTCTCCCTCACTTAGAAGATGCACAAATACAAGGAAAATTCATGTAACTGTGTTTCAATCTAAACAATAAATTTCCAACTCCTTCAAAACTGCTAGCAAATAAATGGTAACAAAAATGACCATAGATAGTTGGATCCTGACCTTAGTGAAGAGTCTCATCGTTATTGTCAAAATAATCAATTTTACTGACCTCCCGACACAGCCCAAGGCCTTGCCTAATTATGGTATGTGTCACTATTACTGAGGCAAGTAGGATGTTTAAAACAGCAACAACAAATTAGGTATCAAATGTCATCTCAAAGGTGGAAACTACCCCCTCTGTGAAATATTTCACTGTTAAAATAATGAGCTCCACCCGGTGAGCTGTCACCAAAATACAGGAACAGTCAAAGGGAGGAGCACTGAAAGCTCCATTTAACAAGTCTGCGTCAATGTCCTCATTTCACAAGTTGGGTTACTGGTTCAGTGAACCCAATAATCATGTAATCCATGCACTATCCCTCATTCGAAATCAACACAAGACCTTATGCCAGCCTATTTCCCAAAGGGCAGAGAAAAAGCTCTGGGAGAAAACGAGAGGAACTTTGAGCAAAGAGAGACTCTAGGTATCTGGGGATACCAAACTATCACCTGTTCTTTTGTGAAAAGCTAAATTTCCAACAAATAGATTTCAGAGACGTTCATGAAAACAGCCACAAACCTTAGTCAGAGATTCTGTTTTCAGCTTAAGAGAGTGTAAGCACAAAAATAATAGATATACGACAAGGAAACAAGGACAGATGGGAAACAGGCCTAAAAGGGAAAAGGGAAAGAAGAGAAAAGAAACATGAATCCCATGAGATGGGATATCAGAGCAAAGATGAAAAGTTTAACAACCAGGTCAACAAACTGGTGAAGAAAATGGAAATTCATTTAGCATGGTAAACTAAATAGGAAGCAGGCAAAGGGAAAACTAGAAAAAATGTGTAATAATTGACAAATTAAATGACCAAATTATGTCTTTTTTTCCTACTTCTTTTTCTACTTTTCTTTTAAACAGCCATAGAGAAAAGATTAAAAAAACAAGATTATGTGGAAGAAGCAGCAATAAGAGACTACCATCTTGACAAGAAGGGACAGAAAAAAAGATAAGCCCACAACAACACAAAGCTATTCTAAACTGATATGAATTAAGACAATTAATGTATATTAATTGCATTTCAACCTATTACTAACTTTCAAAAAAATGACCAGCACAAGTTCAGGTTCAAAATGCAAAGGAAATATGTGTAAGAAAATTCTATTAAGCCAAGGAATTGTGAAACCCTTCCAAAGTTATCTCCATTATCCTGCCTGCACGTTAAAAGACTCAAATCACTTTAATATTTGGAGTAAGGTTACTCAGAATAATTAGTTTCACTCTGAGGCCCAGCAGAGCTCCTCATCTGTCTATGTGCGGTTTAAGTGACACCCCCCCCCCATCCCTTTGTCTTATCTTATCTTGACTAGAAACAGTTTCTCCAACCGACACTAGAGGAAACATACAATCTTGAAAACCTGGAAAGCTGAGTTTATCACAGAGCACAGATCAACATGTCAACTCCATTTTGGAGATGAAGGCACTCAGACAGTATCCTTTCTCACTAGACTGAATGGGTCAATTTCTCCAAGGGTATCATCTGCACTTAGCATGTATTCTGTGCCTCAAGTACACTGAAGAATCGCCCTTCCATCCACACAATCTGCACTCCTTCTGCCAGAAAAACCTCTCCCCTGTTCTTCACATAGTGCATTTCTACTCACTGCTTCAAAAATTAAGCAAATCTCTCCTCCCTGAAATCTTCCATCAAAACCTTTCTCAGAATTAGGTGCTCCTTCGTATACACCTGCTTTTAACTTTCTAAAATATTAGTTTCTTTTTTATTAGGACTCTGTTGTTACATTGTAAACTCCCTTACAGTTTAAAGACAGGAATCATGTCCTGCTTACCTATATACTGTCAGCACCTAATACATATGTCATACATAGGGAATTATTAAATATTTGTTGACTGAACAGATGAATAATGAATGCCCTGTTCAAGTCAAATGGCTAAACAAGCTTCATGTTACATTAAAACCTATACTAAGAATATAGTCTCAGATGCTAAGATTAAAGTTTTGGGGAAGCAGATATGGATCACTGGTTCATTTCCATAGAATTTCAAATCTAGCACATACCTCCCCTATCTCTGCAATGGAAACAAAAGATTCATAACCTGGATTAAATAGAATTTTAACATCACATATTTAAAGTGTTCTATTTTGGGGCACCTGGGTGGCTCAGTCGGTTAAGCATCCGACTTGGGCTCAGGTCATGATCTCATGGCTCCTGAGTTGGAGCCCTGTGTCGGGCTCTTTGCTGACAGCTCAGAGCCTGGAGTCTGCTTTAGATTGTGTGTCTCCCTCTCTCCCTGCCCCTCCCCGGTTCTCTCTCTCTCTCAAAAATAAATAAACATTAATTTTTTTAAAAATAAAAAATAAAAATGTATCCTATTTGGGGGCACCTGGGGTGGCTAAGCTGGTTAACTGCTGGACTCTTGATTTTGGCTCAGGTCATGATCTAACAGTTCATGAGTTCAAGCCCTGCATCACTCTGTGCTGACAGCATGGTACCTACTTGGGATTCATTCATTCATTCATATTCTCCCTCTTTCTCTCTCAAAATAAATAAACTTAAAAAAATAAAATGTCCTGTTTTAACAATGATTTTTACCATTAACCAAAAATGTTACAGAATACAACATATAATTCCCAAAGTAAAACGGACATATTACAATAAAGTATCACAAATGAACAAAAACTTTGTGAATTAAAACATTTAAATATACTGTTTTAAATATGCCTTTTTAAATGTTTATGTATTTTTGGGAGAGAGAGAGAGAGAGAGAGAGAGCACGAGCAGGGGAGGCACAGAGAGAGGGGGACAGAGGATCCAAAGCAGGCTCCACGCTGACAGCAGCGAGCCCCATGTGGGGCTGGAACTCATGAACCAAACAGTGAGATCATGACCTGAGCCAAAGTTGGATGCTTAACTGACTGAGCCACCCAGGAGCCCCTAAAAATGCATTTTTTAATTTATTTATTTTTAGAGAAAGGGAGAACACATGTGCAAGTGGAGAAAGGACAGAAAGGGGGGAGAGAGAGAGAAGGGGGGAAAAGGGGGGGAAGAGGGAGGGGAGGAGAGAGGGAGACAGAGAGAAAGAGACAGAGAGAGAAGGGGCGGGGGGAAAGGAAGAATCCCAAGCAGGCTCCACACTGTCAGTGTGGAGCCCAATACGGAGCTTGAACTCACAAATCATGAGATCATGACCTGAGCTGAAGAGTTAGATGCTTGGGGCGCCTGGGTGGCTCAGTCGGTTAAGCGTCTGACTTTGGCTCAGGTCATCATCTCGCGGTCCGTGGGTTCGAGCCCAGCGTCGGGCTCTGTGCTGACAGCTCAGAGCCTGGAGCCTGTTTCAGATTCTGTGTCTCCCTCTTTCTCTGACCCTCCCCTGTTCATGCTCTCTCTCTGTCTCAAAAATAAATAAATGTTAAAAAAAAAAAAAAAGAGTTAGATGCTGAACCAACTGAGCCACCCAGTGCCCTTAAATATGCGTGTTTTCAGAGGCATTTTTAAGGGCACCTGGCTGGCTCAATTGATAGAACGTGTAACTCTTGATCTCAGGGTTTTGAGTTCGAGCCCCCCTGTTGGGTATAGAGATTACTTAAAAAAGAAACTCTTTTTAAAAAGGCATTTTAAAATAAAAATTTAATTAACAAACAAATTTAAATGGTGCCAGGAAGAGTTAGGGGAATTACTATCTTATATTCTGGTTCACTTTTAAAGCATTTTTTTCCCCTCCAGAAAATAAGAAAAGTGAAGGCAGAGATATAATTTTTTTTTTGTAATTGAACAAGTTGGGTTTATTACTTGTTGTAGTAAGAATGCTCATCATGGAGAAGGGTGGGGCTTCTCAAAAAGAGGGTGTTAGAACCGATTTTAGAATTTTGCCTTTGGCTAGGTGATTTTAATGAGAGTCTGAGGATGCAGGAACTCACTCTGGATCGGAAGCTGTAAACAGGTAGGGGTAATTCTATGACTAGGTGCCTCAAAGAAAGAGATTTAATTTCTTAAAGCTATTCCTATTATTTTCACTAAACAAATATAAGACATAGAACTAAATACCATAAAAACAATAAAAACTGTTGAATGGTTGCATTATTCTCAAGAAACCATAAAATTCAGGGGTGCCTGGTGGCTTAGTCAGTTAAGCCTTTGACTCTTGATCTTGACTCAGGTCATGATCTCACAATTTTGTGGGCTTGAGCCCCACATCGGGCTCTGTGCTGGCAATGCAGGACCTGCTTAGAATTATCTCTTCCCCTCTATCTCTCTTCTCCTTTCCTGTTTGCACTCTCTCTCAAAATAAATAAACATTAAAAAAAAAGAAATTATAAAATTCAGAAGAAAATATACTGCACTGTATAATAATTATATGATGCTTTACACCTTGAGCATTATAAGAAAATTATAATCAAAATGGACATAGGAAGTCGCTAAAAACAGTGAAATTTATATCAGAGGGAACTATTTACAATTCAGTTCGGTTATTCTATGATCATTTCCTTTTGATACCATATTACTATTTGTTTTAGTTTGCCTATCATACAGATCATGCCACTACTAACCAAAAACCACTGATGCATGTACAAAATACTTAAATTTAAAAAGCTACACTCTTATGCATAATATATGAATTCTAATTAATCCATTACTTTCCTATTTTCCAACCCACTTTAAAATTTATTCTTACTTCTCCATTCCTGTAAATCAGAATATAATATGGTGTCTTGGTTCATATTTTATTAGACAAATTGTATTTTCTCAAGCTTGGGAATGTTTCCTAGGGTCTTATATTTTAAAATATCTGATTATGGAAACTTTTGAAAAGCAAAAAGTACTTTTTTTGCCCTCAATTACAACTCAATTCAAATGTAAACTAAACTAAAATGAATTAGGAAAAGAGAACTCAGTGCTTCCTCATAAAATCACAAATTCAACTTTTTTTAACCTTTTGTAAAACACAAAATCCATTTCAAACAGCCAGACGTATATCTCTGTAAAGAATTATGATAGAAAACCATATTTCATCCATCTTTATCATTAAATTCTGGTATTGCCCCTTAAGAAAGATATTATTTTATGTAATTAAAACAAGATACTTTTATCACCCATCACAGTGACAAAAATTAAAAACCTATAATGTCAAGTTGTTCTGTTACTGAGACTATAAACTAGTAAATATTCTGAGCCAGCACTCAGTATACACAAGGATATTTATTGTACTACTGTTAAGAGAAAAAATGCAAACGACCTAAATGCCTATCAATACAGAAGACAGTTTAATAAACTATGCTATATCTGAATTACAGAAAGCCATGCAGTAATTAAAAAACAGTAAAGCTGGGGCACCTGGGTGGCTCAGTAGGTTAAGCCTCCAACTTCAGCTCAGGTCATGATCTCATGGTTCGTGAGTTCAAGCCCCACGTTGGGCTCTGTGCTGACAGCTCAGAGCCTGGAGCCTGCTTCAGATTCTGTGTCTCCCTCTGTCTCTGTCCCTCCCCAACTGATATTCTGTCTCTTCTCTCTGTCTCTCAAAAATGAATAAATGTTCGGGGCACCTGGGTGGCTCAGTCGGTTGAGCGGCCGACTTCGGCTCAGGTCATGATCTCGCGGTCCGTAAGTTTGAGTGCCACATCGGGCTCTGTGCTGACAGCTCAGAGCCTGGAGCCTGTTTCAGATTCTGTGTCTCCCTCTCTCTGACCCTCCCCTGTTCATGCTCTGCCTTTCCCTGTCTCAAAAATAAATAAAACGTTAAGAAAAAAAAATTTTTTAAAAAATGAACAAATGTTAAAAAAAAATTTTTTTTTAAAAACACTAAAGTGAGGGGCACTCAGTTGGCTCAGTCAGTAGAGCATGCAACTCCTGATGTTGGGGTCATGAATTCAAGCCCCACATTGGGTATTGAGCTTACTTAAAGAAAAAAATAATAAAATAAAAACAGTATAGTGAATCTTTACCTTTCAAGATGGACACCTAGGGTCCCTGGTATTATATGAAAAAATGAAGTCGCAAGACATTTGTAGAGTACAGACCTTTAATGTCAAAAAACACATACAAAACTACATTATTTCTACAAGTTTAAAACTGCAAATAATAGTAAAAGAAGTATACACACCAAAATGATAACAGTCTCAGTTTCTAGATAGATAACAAGCAGGTTGTGGTCTTGGGGTATGTCAATTATATCTGTATTGTTGTTGGCAAAAGAATGTATTCTGTTATGAGTGATTAATTTTAAATGAAGACAATGTAAAAAAAGTTCCAAAAAAATTTATAGGGGTTGACAAAGAATATGAAGAATTTTTAAAAACTTCCCTAGTAACAGTCCAAAAGATCAGACATTTCTTTCTTAGTAGTAAAAAAAAAAAAAAAAAAGGAAAATGATTATTATAAGTTTAAAATAACTTTCCAACCATGTTCCAAAATAAATTAATCAGGATAAAAGAGAAAAGATATTGAAGAAAGTACAGCATAATATTTATCTGACATGGCCAAAAGAATTCATAAATTAATCTTTTAAAAACAAAAAATATAGAAACATTAATATTTATTATTTCTAAGTGATGGCATTATAAATGAATTTTCTCCTTTTACACACTTCATATTTTTCAAATTTTTCAAAGGATAGCTTTTGGTTGTATAATCAGAAATAAGTAATCTTTAAAATACTTTCATCTGGGGCGCCTGGGTGGCTCAGTCGGTTAAGCGGCCGACTTCGGCTCAGGTCATGATCTCGCGGTCCATGAGTTCGAGCCCCACGTCGGGCTCTGTGCTGACAGCTCAGAGCCTGGAGCCTGTTTCAGATTCTGTGTCTCCCTCTCTCTGACCCTCCCCCACTCATGCTCTGTCTCTCTCTGTCTCAAAAATAAATAAACATTAAAAAATTTTTAAAAAAATAAAATACTTTCATCTAAAAATATAGTAAATTCTATGAAAACTCAAACTGGTGCTATAAGTGTGTATGTGTACACAAGTGTAATAGCCTTCCTTACATAGTCAGACTTGATCAACCCTAAGGCCAGAAAAAAAATAGTACACAAAATCACAACACGGAGATTAAAAAAGGACAAAGTACCCAAATTAAAACACTAATAATTATAGTGTTGATCTAATACTAATAGATATAAAAAGAAGCACAGCTTACATTTTTTTCACATGTAGAAATGATCTCATCACTGCCAAGGTATCCTACCACATCCTCCCAAGCTCTTAACAGAAATAGTTTCAGCTATGGTTTCATCTTCCCTAAAAAAAATCCTTTCTCACCATTGTCATGAGTATTTTTTGTAGCAGTATTTTAGGTGCCTCGGCTCATTAAGCTCATGACTATACCAATCTCACCATTTCTAAACGATTTTATATCAATGACTTTACCTAGAATTTATATTTGGAGAAAACAATTTTCAAAAGAAGTAAACAATATATTCATAGTTCAAATTTATAATGAAGTTATTTCCTGAATTGACATTCATTGGGCATCTATTAGAACAGGGCAAAGTACTAGGCTTTGAACACACAAGAATAAAGCCAGAGTGTGTACAAGTTACTGAAGGAGAAAGACAAGTAAACAGTATGGTACAACAACACTTAAAGTGCTAATACAAAGTATTCACAGGCAAGGGGACTAATGGTGACAGGGCAATGAAGAATGAGGCCCAGAACAAAGGAGATCCATTTCAGTGGAGTATTAAAAGATGAATAGAATGAAATTTAAAGTGGTGATATGCTACACATTCCAGGAAAACAAAACAAAACACCAATGTGCTCTACCTATCAGGATTCAAACTACTTTGTAAATGTTACTAATTACTGCTACTTGAAATGCATTAGTCAACTCCATTAAAAAGCTACTTTTCATTCTTTCATAAGGGTAGCACTATGAATTTCTGATACAGGTCATACTCTCTCAAACAAAAGATATCAAATTATTAACCAACAGCAAAATAACATTAAAAAATAACAACCAGGGATGCCTGGCTGGCTTAGTTGGAAGAGTGTGTGATTCTTGATCTCAGGATTGTGGAATAATAAATAATATAACCCTTTAAAAACAGTAATAATAACAACCATAACCCAAGCTTTGAATAGCCCTACTGGAAAAGGAGAGGATCCTTTTACAGGTCATATACACCTCCCGACCTGTATTTGGCAATCTGCTCCCAGACCGTCAACAGATAAGCAGCACAGACAGCTCTCAAGACAGGAGACTGATCTTTGGCAAAACCAGGCATCCACCCGGGGTGCTACTATCCCCATACACCGCCCTCATATGAGCCAAGGTAGATCTGGAACCTAAGAAGGTATATTTCCAGTCTGGACAGTTGCCAAAGTATCTCATTCAAAGTATCCAGGAATAAGGGCCAGCCTAGCGCCCCACGCCCAAGGCCAAGGCAGCAGTACTTTCTGCATGTAGTCCCAACCCAGAGGTGACCTGTACACATTCTTCTACACCTGCTAATAGCCATACAAGAATTTGTTCAACCCAATTACTATTCAGACTCTAAACTTACCAGTGGCAACCCAGCAACTGCAAATTCCAAATCCTAGGAGGATCATATTTACAGGAGAGAGCACACTGGTCTATTGGGAAATAACTCTAAGTACAGTACTGTGAAAACAACACCTTCTTTACAATGTAGAAATGATAATATCAAAGTACAATCTTGCATACATTGCAATAAAATAATCCATCTAAACCACCCAAATTTTTAAGAAAAGTCCGGGGGGGTGGTGACTAAAAGCTAAGGGGAAAACTCAGCTTCCTTGATTTTCCTCACTAAAGAAAAATCTCCAAGAAATATACCATAGCATTCTATTATTCAAGAAACCATTTTTTAAAAGGTAGAAGACGTTGAAAATAAAAATACCAACATTGCTTTAATACGTTTCATTATTTAAAGATCTCAAAACTCACATGAAACACTAAATACTACATTTATTCTCTAATAATAGCAAAAAAGATCCAATAGAATATAAAAGGATATCACCAATTCAGTGGTAGAAAGACATGGATATACAAAAAGAGTGTGTCAAAAATAAAAAATAAGTTTATTCAAACTACTGGATTATGGGAGGAAAAAAATCTTTCAATATAAATTTCTATAGGGTGGGTGCCTGCCTGGGTGGCTAAATAGGTTAAGTGTCCACCTCTTGATTTCAGCTTAGGTCATGAGCCCAGGGTTCTGAGAATGAGCCCTGTATCAGGTTCCACGCGTGGAGCCTGCTTAAGATTTCCTCTCTCTCTATTCCTCTGCCCCTTTCCCGCTTGCATGTGTGCATATTCTCTCTCTCTCAAAAATTAAAAAAAAATAAATGAACAAATAAATAACAAATAAATTTGTATAGAGCTATAATTAATATAAATTCATAAATCCTATTTGGTGCAAAAATATTGAAATCATGCTTTTAAATAATATTCTTAGAAAAATAAATACATAATTCATAACCATTATGTAAAAATTAAAAAAAATTTGTATTACCTGTTATATATAACATCTCAACAAAAACATATTTGGTTTGGACTACAAATGGACCCTCATCTACATAAATCATCAAGCAGTTAAGTGGGGCTGCAGCAAAGTGTTATGGCAGCATCTAAGGATAATTACTCTTCTTTTTCTTTTTTTTATTTATTTATTTTTTTTTTTCAACGTTTATTTATTTTTGGGACAGAGAGAGACAGAGCATGAATGGGGGAGGGGCAGAGAGAGAGGGAGACACAGAATCGGAAACAGGCTCCAGGCTCTGAGCCATCAGGCCAGAGCCTGACGCGGGGCTCGAACTCACGGACCGGGAGATCGTGACCTGGCTGAAGTCGGACGCTTAACCGACTGCGCCACCCAGGCGCCCCTCTTCTTTTTCTTAAATTCTTTTAAAATGTTTATTTACTTTTGAGAGAGAAAAAGCGCGCACACATGCACAGGGGAGGGGCAGAGAGCAGAGGAAGACAGAAGATACGAAGCAGGTTCTGTGCTGACAGCAGACAGCCAGCCAAATACGGGGCTCGAATTCACAAACTGCAAGATCATGACCTGAGCCAAAGTCAGACGCTTAACCTAATGAGCCACTCAGGTGTCCCATATTTACTTTTCTTTATAAGAAGCAATAGTCACAGAACCTAAGAATCATAAATCCCAGGGGCACAAATGAAATTTCCTAAATCAATTTACAGAGATGAAAATACATTTAATTTTCAAAGCCTTTCAAAAAAGAGAAGAGGAGTTAATTTCATTTTTGAAAAAATACACAGACATACATACAGGCATACAAAAAAAATACTAAACTATCATCTACCAAAATGCCAACAATAGTGATTATCTCTACATGGCAGAAATATGAAGAATGCTTACTCACCCATTTTGGTTACACAGATTTCCACAATGAATGAATGATAATTGTGTAGAAGGTTAAAACAGGATTGATTAATCCACAAGATATTCTATAAACTAGATTCAACAGAATTAACTTCTACTTCTAAATTTTGTAATGAGTAATGAGTACATCATTTTAATAATTTTCAATAAATCTTAAGTCTCCACCACAGAATGTGTTCTATTCTTCAACTCCTCCATGACACATACAACGTGTTAATAATTATTGTACAAAAAACTGCATTTTTACAACATTTTGATCACCAAGAGTTTTCTCAGTATTTGGCAAAAAAGTTTTACTTACACAGATTTAATACAAAAAAAGAGAAACAACTGAGCCACACAATTGAGTCATCTGGATACCTTTGAAAAAGTACTGACATCTATGTCTCACCCTCCAAGATCTCAGATATAAGGGTTTAGGCTGTGGCCCAGACATCAGGATTCTGAAAACAGCCCAAGAATGTATTTCTTCACTTCCAACAGTAACAAATGGATATTAAATCACTTTCATGTTGATACAGCAACTATTTGGAAAGTCACCCCAAATTCTCATTTATATTGCAGAGAATAAGGGAAATACTTCATCTTGTCTTATTCAATTGGGGGAATTTTTTTTAATTTTTTTTTAATGTTTATTTTCTTTTGAAGGAGAGACAGAGCATAAGCAAGGGAGGGGCAGAGAGAGAGGGAGACACATAATCTGAAACGGGCTCCAGGCTCTCAGCTGTCAGCACAAAGCTGGATGCAGGGCTCTAACTCACGGACTGCGAGATCATGACCTGAGTCAAAGTTGGATGCTTAACCAACTGAGCCACCCAGGCACCACAGGAAATTTTTAATATTCAGGTTATAACTTTAATTAGCTGATTTCTTCCCTTAAATTTTATTTACAGAGTAATACATTGAGCATCTAGTATCCAAAAACAAATACTGCAGCTTTGATGAGGAGTAAGTACAGATAAACATATCCTCCGTTAAAACATATATTCATTTCTTCCCTTTTTGTTCATTAATCAGTTTCTTGTAGATATATACACACTTGAGCAGAGGCCAATAAAAGGGCCCTTTGCAGAATTCTTTTACGAGGAAAACTTCTGTAAAAAACAACATCACTAACTTATGTGTATGTGCCTCATAGTTTATGCTTTTATATATTTCTTGGGCAAAGCCATCTACACTATCCTTGTTAACAAGTCAAAGATTCTATAATCATGTTATTATCCATCAAGGTTCATCTAAATTGTCAATATGATATCAAAAAAAAAAAACACCTCAGGAAAGACAAATCAATTAAAAGACATCTAACTTCCAGTTAGACAAATAATAGTCATTGGAAAATGTCTATAACACTAAAGGCATGGTGGAGGGAGGGGGAGTGCTGGTTTAGAAGTTCAAATACTAAATAGAGGATAACAGATACTTAACTCCATACTAATAAACAATATGAGAAAATTATCTTGGACATGTTTTCAAATAAGTATCTCTTTATGGACTCTATGGCAATCTCTCTATGGCATCACTTTTTTTTTTATTAAAGTGTAGTAGATATGCAATATTATATTAGTTTCAGATATACCACACAGTCATTCAACATTTATATATATATATATATATATATATATAATGAAGTCATCACAATAAATCTAGCTACCATCTGTCACCATACATATTACATATTATTAACTACATTTCCTATGCTGTACATTGTATCCCCATATCTACCTTATTTTTGAATGTTTGGCAGGGTTTTTTGTTTTTATTTTATTTTTTTAATGTTTATTTATTTTTGAGAGACAAAGAGAGACAGAGTATGAGCGGGGGAGGAGCAGAGAGAAAGGGAGACACAGAATCCAAAGCATGCTCCAGGCTCTGAGCTGTCAGCACAACCTGACGAGTAGCTTGAACTCACGAATCGCGAGATCATGACCAGAGCCGAAGTCAGACACTCAACCAAGCCACCCAGGCGCCCCACGAGTTTTTGTTTTTAATTCCAGCACATTTAACAGTGTTAGGTTAGTTTAAGGTGTAATTCAACAATTCTATGTATTACTCAATGCTCATCAAGATAAATGTAATCTTAATCCCCCTCATTTATTTCACCCTTCCCCCACCTACCTCGCCTCTGGTAACCATCTGTTTGGTCTATTTTATAACTGGAAGTCTACACTCCCTCTTGTAAAATAAAGAAAAATTCTTGTATTAAATTCAAACAAAATAAACCAGATTAAAAATAGGTAACCTTAAAAATCCTAACAGTAAAATGTTTTGAAAGGCAACAACATGATTTCTGTAGTAAATTCATTAAAAAATAACTATATAATACTACTAATAACTATTATAGCTTCCAATTTATATCAGTATGTTTTTTTCATTTCACTAATTTTTTTGTATGTTCTATTTAGAATTTAAAACCTTCAGTGTCTCACTTAAAGACAGTCATATAACACTCAAGAATGAATTGAAGATGACTCAATAAAACTACTACAGCAGGCCACCTGGGTAGCTCAGTCGGTTAAGCGTCTGACTTTGGCTCAGGTCATGATCTCAAGGTTCGTGAGTTCAAGAGGCAAGTCAGGCTCTGTGCTAACAGCTCAAGAGTCTAGAGCCTGCTTCGGATTCTGTGACTCCCTCTCTCTCTACCCATCTCTCTCTCTCTCCTTTCTCTTTCAAAAAATAAATAAAAGATGCCTGTGGCTCAGTTGGTTATGTGTCCAACTTGGACTCAGGTCATTATCTCATGGTTCCTAAATTCAAGCCCCACATCGGGCTTTGCACTTACAGTTCAGAGCAAACTGCACTGACGGGTTCAGATTCTCTGTCTCCCTCCCTCTCTGCTCCTCCACTATATGCACTCTCTCTCTTTCTCAAAAATAAATAAACATTTTTTTTAAAGGAAAAAAAATGTTAAAAAAAACCACTACTACAGCAAAAACAAAGGACAGGGATAGTCCAAACTGAAACGGCTCCTGTGGGAAGGGATATGAGAGCTTTTTATCTTTTATTTTAAATCATTCTGGGGAGCCTGGGTGGCTCAGTCAGTTAAGCAATGGACTTCAGCTCAGGTCATGATCTCACAGCTCGGGGTGGTTCAAGCCCCACATCAGGCTCTGTGCTGACATCTCAGAGCCTGGAGTCTGCTTCAGATTCTGTGTCTCCCTCTCCCTCTCTCTCTCTCAAAAATAAACATTAAAAAAATTTTTTTAAATAAATCATTCTGATGCCATTAGTGATATATAGAAGCAAAAGAGCAAAACTGGAAGAGAAGACAGGTGACCCTAGAATCTAATCCAACATATTTATACATATATTCAAAACATTTTTGCACTCTTTTAATATGTACTGAAACTTCCAAAAATACAGTATCTCATAAATTGAAAAACACTGTCTTTATATAGAACCCTACCAAAAGGTGTTCATCATTTTAGGAAAAAATATTACAGAGCAATGCTGATCATGGTATTTGAGTCACCCAGTTAACATATGTGTATGTTAGTCTGATCTGCAGCAGCTGCATTCTTGACTATTCTACACATGGGTATTAGCATCACACTACTTTATCCTACAGTACAGGAGAAGCTAAGTCTTCACATACTGAAATACATGTATTAATATATAAATCTATATGTAAATTTACATATTCATAATATACATATTATAACCTATTATTATGTACATAACTTAATATTACTTTCATGTTATGTCACTATGTTCATTTTTTATTTTACATATGTATATACATATATAATACATGTGTATATATATTCACACACATATATATATATCTAATTTCATTTCAGTGTAGTAAATGAGGTATCACAAATCAATTGTTTTGAAAAGAGGGCACCAAGTCTGACAGAATAGAGAATTTCTAGTATAACAGTAAAAGAGAATGGGACTGAGGCCAGAAAACTGACATTTTAAAGGAAGAATGAGGAACAAAGAGGGAGAAATAGAAAGGCAGAAAGTATCTTGGGAGAGAGAACTATGCCGAAGGAGAAAGAAGTCTCTATAAGAGCTCCACCAAATGGCTCAGAAGAGGCTGATAACAACTGAAAATAAACCAGAAGATTTGAAAATGGGAATGTCACTGGTAATCTCTGAACAGTTTCAGTATAGTAGTTGAGACAAATGATACTGCAGTGAGAAAACGAGTAAACAGAGGAAAAACAGAAAGAGCTAATAAGAGCATTCTCTTTCAAGAAGTTAGGATAAGGGAATGAGAAATAAGACAAAAGAACAAGGAGCACGGCAGGATCAAAAGGAGGAAGGGTTTTTGTTTGTTTCTGGGTTTTGTTAGGCTAGAAAAGACTTCTGAGAGGTTCATTCAAATTTACTAGATATCAAGGCCTGACTTTATTATATATGCCTAAATACAAGTTTTAAGAAATAATACTCTTTTACAAACTGAAATGTTTATAGATGATATTATATGATATCTGGGATTTGATTCAAAATAATCTGGAGGGGGAAGTAATTGTTATAGATCAAGAAAAGGTAAAATAAAATTAGCCCTAAATTGCTAACTGTTGAATCTGGGTGATGGGTACATGGTGGTTCTTGGCTCTTCTTTTCTTAATATGCTTAAAACTTTCCATGATGATTTTTTTAAGAAAATTCTCTCTAAAATATGCTCAATTATTTTTCATTTTTATATATAACTATGTGCTATTCCATTAAATGTCAAACAGATGATACTGATTTTTATCACAGCATATTTTAAGGTTTTTCTTAGGAATGAGTATACATTAATTGTTGATTTATCGCAATTTCTCAATTTTCCATGTGACCACAGCAATTTCATATTCAACTAGATGGAAAAAAGAGGTGAAAAATAGATGAAAGCTGATTCTAAGGCTCTGGGTCACAGAGTTCACAAATCTATCCCCTAAAGGAATTCTATTTGACAGTATCCATATTATACCATTTTTAAAAATGCTTATTTTCTAATCACAGCTTTATATGAAATGTGTTTGAAATTGCCTCTAAATTTATAAATTTTACAATACTGATAGAAAAAATGAATTCTGAACTAAGAGCCATAGGAATTACCTTTTCAGTGCTGCCTCTAATTTAACTGTATAACCTCATCAAGTCTCTTAACCTCTCTAAACCTATTTCCTCAATTTTTTTTTTAAATGTTTATTCATTTTTGAGAGAGAGACAGAGCGTGAGTGGGGGGGAGGAGCAGAGAGAGAGGGAGACAGAATATGACGCAGGCTCCAGGCTCTGAGCCGTCAGCACAGGAGCCACCCAGGAGCCCCAGTTTCCTCAACTTCTTAATGAGGAATTGGAATTAAATTAACTCCGGAGTAATGCCCATCTCTAACTTTCTAGACTTCTACATGTCTGCTCTACAGGAAACCTGAACACCTCCACAACCCAAGCAGACAATTATCTAGACCAGCATTTCTCCAAGTCAATGGACCCCTGAAGATCCCGGAGACTGTTACAGAGTCAACAAGGTCAAAACTATTTTCATAATACTAAGACACTTGCCTTTTTCAATGTAGTTACATTTACCCCAATTATGCAGAACCAATGATAAGTAAAACTACTACCACTTTAGCCAGAACCAGGACAGTGATCACTGCCCCCCCAGTAAAAGAATGCTGGTTTCACTTAGGTATACCTCTAAGCAATAAAATTTATTAATTTTAGTACATCTTGATCCTAAATACATCTTTTTAGCATTCTATATGATGAAATAGGAATTGCACATAAAGTATTTCTGCTGTAAGACAAAATATGATGGCTGCCTCAAGGAAAATTATTTGTCCAAACGTCTGAGTTGTAATCTTCAGGAATTGGTTTTTTGGTTTGTTTTTTTTTTTGTTTTTTTTTTTTATTGAATACCATTGTTACTGGTAAGACTGACTAACCTTGGCTATTCAAACTTGGGTTTTTGGCAAATTTGGGGTTTTGTTTGTTTTTGTTTGCTTATTTTTGTGTTTTCTGTGGGTTTGTTATTGTTGTTTTACGTTTATTTATTTTGAGAGAGAGAGAGGGAGAGAAAGAATCCCAAGCAGGCTTTGCACTGTCAGCACAGAGCCTGATGCAGACCTCGATACCATGAACCATGAGATCATGACCTGAACCAAAATCAAGAGTCGGATGTTTAACTGTCTGAGTCACCCAGGCGCCCTGGGTTTTGTTTGTTTTTTGAGTAAAGCCTGTCATTTCAGGGAAAGAGACTTACAATATCTGTTGACAATATTAAAATTCAAGTGAAAAGCAGAATCTTGGAAAACTTGTATCTACCACCTTGAACATAATAGCTTCTGCTGTTCAAGTTTAAATAGTTAAACAATTTTTCTGATAAAATCAAAATATAATTTTTTGATATTACAAGATATTACAAGATCTACATAATTCAGCAAGACAGTGTGTTTCAAATGACCAGTACATCAGGTTATAAAATCATGCATGGGTAAAAGATTCATTCATTCAGAGTGCAAAATACACCAACAGATTGTAATATAACAGAGTGCAAAAGTTCACTAGTATGGTTTAAGATTCCACTTTGAAACTTTAAGAAATTACCACCTGCTTAGTTTGGATGAAGGATCAAAGAATATACACAATTATCTAAAAAAGGTTATGTTACTACTTCCTTTCCCAAGGATATATTTGGGTGAGGCCAGATTTTCTTCATAAACAGTTCAACCAAAAACAACATAATGCAGCAAAAACTGAATCCAGTTATCATCTATTAAATTAGACATTATAAAGATTTATAAAAAATATAAAATAGTGCCACTTTTTTCACAAATTTTTGTTTTGGAAAACAGTTATATTTCTTTTTGTTAACTTTTTTAAGTAATCTCTACAACCAACATGGCGCTTAAACCCACAACCCCAAGTTCAAGAGTAGGATGCTCTATCGACTGAGCCAGCCAGGTTCCCTGCAAATAGTTCTTTTTCATAAAATGTCATTTTCTGTTAACATGTATTTATTAAATATTATTTTTAAATGGGTTAAATAATTTAATTTCTAAATTTTAATTTCTAACACAGTAAATAATGACAGCTATAACCAAACAGATAACAAAATCTTTACAGAGTCCTCAATAATTATGAATCTTTAAAGAGTCCTAAAACCTGAGATCCACTATTCTACATAAAACTTTACCAAATCTTTTGCTAGGCTGCTCACATTCGCTACTGAGAGTAGGGGAGGATGAAAGAAGACACATATATATTATATAACCTTTGGTAAGTATTATAATAGAGGTATAATTCCAAAAAGTAAATTTGGGAAAACAGTTTTGAAAGATTTAATTCAAACAGGTCATGAAAGACAGGTAAAACTGACTAAAGGTCAATCCATTCCAGACAAAGGTCTGTTTGAACAAGAGTGGAAAGGAGGGAGAATAAGGACATGTCTAGGAAATAGGCTAATGGGGCTAGAGCCTGGCACAGTGGCAGAAGTTTGACAAATACTGCAGTAAGCCAAGACATTAGTCCACGGACGGCTTCAATCCCACAATAAAAAGTTTGGACTCTAAAATGTATTAACAAAGGGCTAACTGGGACTCTTATTCAGCAAGAGACTATTACAATCAAATTTCTACTTTGAAATACAACCGTAATGGATATGCACAGGACAGACTGTACATTGAGGAAAAGGACCAAATTCAGGGAGACATGTATGGAAGAAAAAGTAATGAAGCTTGCATTCAGTCAGAGGGAGTAGAAAGTGAAGGATGGCCTTCTAGAAGCAAAACAGGGTTTGGCAAGTGAACAACTATGATAAGAGGGAAAGGGTGAGTTAAAGTGCTGAACTTCAGGGGTGCCTGGGTGCTCAGTTGGTTAAGTCCGGGTAAGTGATCATGATCTCATGGTTTGTGAGTTCGAGCCCTGCATCAGTCTCTGTGCCTGAGACTCACAGCTCAGAGTCTGGAGTCTGCTTCGGTTTCTGTTGTCTCCCTCTCACTCTGCCCCTCCCCTCCCTGCTCGTGCTCTGTCTGTCTCTCTCTCTCTAAAATTAACATTTAAAAAAAATTTTTTTAAAGACCTAAACTGGAATAACGAGGTAATAGGACTGTCATAAGGGAAACAGAAGATCCAAGTTTCTCAGGGGAGGTGGATTTGATGGGAATTATGAAAATTTGAGGTGTCTTGTATAGCATCAGTTCAGAAATGCTAGTCAAAATGATACAGAAAGAGATTCGGGGAAAATTTGCCCTAAAAATAAGAATTGGGACCACGGGATTAATATAATTATCAAAAATAAGAACAGGGGTGTCTGTGTGGCGCAGTCAGTTGAGCGTCCGACTTCAGTTCAGGTTGTGATCTCACGGTTCGTGGGTCTGGGCCCCGAATCGGGCTCTATGCTGACAGCTCAGAGCCTGGAGCCTGCTTCAGGTTCTGTGTCTCCCTCTCTCTCTGTTCCTCCCCCACTCGCTCACACTCTGTCTCTCCCTCTCTCAAAAATAAAGATTATAAAAAATAATAATTAAAAAAAAAGAACAGAGTGAGTAGAGTTTAATATGGGACTCCCATTTGGGAGTTTATTGGACACAAACAGTAAAGGCACAGGCAGAGAAAATTAAGCAGTAAAAACAAAATAGGAAAAGTCAGAGTCTTCACAGAGGGCATGACCACAGAAGCTAAGAGAAAAAAATTCAAGGAGGATTAGTTGGTCAATAGCTGAAGAAGTTGGAAAAGAATAATGACCAAAATGAGGCCACTGGATCTATTAATTACTAGGTTACAGAGTAGTCTCTGTTGAGTGTTTAGGGACAGAACACAGATTACAATGAATCTGGGTTCATGGCCTCATTAGCATGGTATTAGGTACAGGAAATAAATATTTTATCCAGAGCTACATTAAAGTATGTTTTCCAAACAACAGTTTGTCTGCTTTTCAACTACAATAATTTTTTAATAAAACTATCTCTCTAAATTTAACTGTTATTTTCAGACAATTTACTTCAGGCCACACAAAACACTGATTTTAGCATTAAAGCAGAATACTATCATTTACCTAATAAATTTTATGACACACAAAGAATTTACAAAAAAAAAAGAATTTACTATTACATTATATACTGAACCTCAATCTACTGCTTAAAAGAATATTATTCTTAGTAGATAAGCCTACCAAAGGACATTTTAGTACAAATCCAAGAAACAGCATTTATTTAAGAAAAATCTCTATTACCCAATCCCTTTTTATTGGTAATATCAAACACAATATGAGACCAAATTTAATTTAAGCATATTTATATGAAATGTGTATTTAGCCAGACCTATGTTTATACAACAATATGTGAAATATCCATATATATTAGTACAATCTAAAAAACAATCATTTGTTGAAAAAAGGATTCTTCCCCTTACAAAAGATTCTTTCTTACAAAAGAAATTACTAATGGAATACTTTAAATAAATAAGAAACTTTCCCAGGATAATACGAAATTACAGTTCAATTCTTTATTTAACTTACACAAAGCTTTACAGGAATACATTTGTTTAAAGCAAATTCATGAAGTATGTAATCAAAATGGGCAGTGAAAGGATTTAAAAACTGTAAAGGTGGAGGGCACCTGGGTGGCTCAATCAGTTAAACAGCCAACTCTTGGTATCAGCTCAGGTCATCATCCCAGGGTGCTGGATGGAGCCCACATCAAGCTCCACACTGAGTATGGAGTCAGCTTGGGATATTCTCTTTCTCTCTTTCTCTCTTTCTCTCTCTCTCTCTCTCTCTCTCTCTCTCTCTCTCTCCTCCCCCCCTTCCCCTGTGTGGCTCTCCCTGGCTCGTGCTCTCTCTCTCTCTTAAAAAAAAAAAGGCAAACTTATCAGTAGAATGTTACCTATGAGATGCAAAATTCTGACTGACATATTTTTTCTGGGCTCTAAAACATCTATAGTGAAATCTGTCATATGCTCAAACCCAGGCAATTCCCATCTTCCTTGCCCTCCCCACCTTCTCAATTTGCCATGGAATACCCAGTGACTAGTTCTACACTAAGCACTCATCTGTTTTCTCCATCATCTCGATGGCCAACACAAGATATAGTTTTGTTTGAAACCTCAAGCAAAAGGATTAAAAGATACATAAAATCATCTACTCTCATCTTCAAGCCAATAATGATGGACAGGAAGAGCAGAGAACTAATACATTCCTCCTCAAAACACATACACATGAATACACTTTGTTCTTCCTCAAAATACCAAAAGGATAACAAACAGCAAATCATGCCCACAAACCAAAACACAGTTGTTTCATCTAATTTTAGAAAAAAAATAACAAGGAACTGGAGAAAACTTCTCTCTGGAATAACTCAATCCTCAAATCAAGGAAATTCAAAGAGCACAACATGGAAAAACCAACAGCCTCAATTCTCCCCTTTGGGATACTAATTCTATCAGCCCAAATCAAAATAAACACTATGTTTTTAGAAGATCCCAAAAAAGTCTGAAATTTCTCTTTTTCAAAAAAGACAAAAAAAAAAAAAAAGCCCACTCACAGAGAAGATACCTAAATGTACCATTTCAAGCACAGGTACTCTATGATTTACTCCAAACCTGTTTTCTTTGTACCATATGCTTTTAAGACAAGCTTATAAACATATTTGTTTCTAAAAAAAAAAAAAAAAGACCCAATTATATAATTACACCTGGAAGTATCCTTTATTTAAAGTCTCATAGCCAGGTGTTTCTTATTTGATTAATTTGCTCAGTCCTAGACTATACGGTTAGTTGTTCCTTTTCTGGAGGCTGTGAACAAGACCCAGTCTAACTGTACTTGAAACAAGTAGTCTCAAGTAATGTGCAGATGTCTCACAAGATTTGTTTAATCTGAGTAAAATCTTGTACTTCTTTTCCCTGAAACCTTCAAAAGTAGAAAGAAAATATAAATATAATCTAATTGTTTTTGGTGGGCAGTACTGCTCATATACTAGGGACCTTCATACCGTCTCTTTAAGAAGAGAAACCCATTTTAGTAATCCTCAGGAATTTGTCCAAAATAAAAGACATGGATTTAAACTTGTACCCAGAATTCAGGTTAACTAGGTAAAACTAGCATTAACAAAAGACAGTTGAGTAACCCCAAACTGCAACAGATGTATACAGAAATTTAAAGTGTCTTTAAAAGGACTTGGGGAGGAAGGACAATTATTTCACAACAGCCTTACTTCTATGAACTGTTACTACATTATGCATGTGTTCTGGTCTTTTTGCTATCAAGAGTTCAGGTGAACAGGAGGTAGAAGTTCCATAAGGCAAAGCCCTCTTCTTAACAAAAAAAAAAAAAATTTTTTTTTAATTTCTTTTAACTTAGTCATTAAAAGATTTTTTTCTGGGGCATGTGGGTGGCTCAGTCAGTTAACCATCTGACTCTTGATTTTAGCTCATGTCATGATCTCATGAGTTCATGAGTCCATGAGCCCTGCGCTGACAGAGACTGCTTGGGATTCTCTCCCTCTCTCTCTACCCCTCTGCCACTCATGCGTACTTTCCCAAAATAGATAAAATTTTTTTAAAGTAATTTTCTATGAAAAACATTTACTCTACCAAACCAAGACCACCTAATTTCAGAAACCTCATTAAAGCACAACAATATATTAATAAAAGGATTTTATGCCAATGGACCTAGGTTATGTTTCTCATTGGGTTATATGGATCATCAAAAGTTCCTAAGGGGAGCCTGGCTGGTTCAGTCGATACAGCATGCGACTCTTGATCTCTGGATAGCGAGTTCAAGCCTTATGTTGGGCATAGATATTACTTTAAAAAAAAAAATAAACCCTCCTAAAATAACTGTCCAATTAAATGAGAAAGCGAATGAACTATTTTCTAAGCATGTATAAGACAGGTAGTCTCAAGTATTTTTGAGATGTATCACAACTCTCAAAGTTATTTAAATTGTACCAAGGAAATGCTACAAATTCCCAAAGGTTCTAATCAATGCCTTATTTATTCTCCACTTGCTGCAACAAACCCACAATCCCTCCTTTGCTCTGTTCCAGCCCTGGGAGGATGAGCCTGCAGAGATCACCACCTAGGCTCCCCAGCTGGGTTCAAGCAATGCAAGCCAATGAACAAGACCCAAAAGAGGGAGGAGAGGTCAGGAACTTCCCCTCCCTCCCTCCCTGCTAGTCAGGCCTGCCTTAAAAGCCACAGTTCCCTGGGGCCCTCCTCCACAATTCCAGCTCTCAACTCTCAGCTCTGGTAATCTCTGGAGAATTAAGGGCTTCTCACCATTGCTATCCCCTGAGTGCTTCTTTCAAGCACCCCCACCCCACCCCACCAACCCCCCTCCACTTCTTGTTTGTTCTCTAACCTCGGTAATCTGTTCTTTTGTACCATCAAGGATAAAATCTCTTTCCTGCTAGGAGCTTGCCTGATGCAGTTAACAATACCAAGTCTGGTTAGTCCAAAATAGCACATTATCTAAAGAAATCCAATTTTAAAAGTTTAACAAGGTCTTAAGATATAACAAGGTCTTAATACAAATAAGTACTACTTATTTGTAATATTGCTATTTCTATAATTGTTTAAAAATTAAATATAATCAGCTCACTTCCAAATGAAACTGGGTAAAAGCTGAAAAACTCATTGCAATTAAATTTAGGTGTGAAATTCAACACTGCACTGTCCTCCCAAGATAAATGCCTATAGGCCGCAAATAAGCTTAACAGGGAAAAAAAAATCGATGAAGGGATTCTGGTAACTGATATTTCACTTCCTTCTACCATACACTGTCTGGTTAATCCAAACAATTTTTTTGTTGTTATTGTTAAAGCCCTCCCTAAGCACAAGATGAAGAAAAGTTTTAAACCAGTGGTTCTCAAATTTTGGTGTACAAGTAAATTCAACGAAGAAATATGTCAAAATGCTAAGCCCAGGTTCCACCCACACCTTCCTGACAAGTGTTTCTACCAGTTCCCAGGTAATTCTGATGCACACCTAAATTTCAGAACTTCTTAAAACTGGCCAACTTCAAGATTCCACCCAAATCTCCAATACATTTTTTTCTCTTTGACTGAATATTTCACATTAAATATTGTCAAACAGGGGCGCCTGGGTGGTTCAGTCAGTTAAGCATCTGACTTGGGCTCAGGTGATGATCTTGCAGTTCATGGGTTCGAGCCCCGCGTCGGGCTCTGTGCTGACAGCCTGGAGCCTGGAGCCTGCTTCAGATGCTGTGTCTCCGTCTCTCTCTACCCCACCCCTGCTCACTCTCTGTCTCTCAAAAATGAATAAACGTTAAAAAAAAATATTGCCAAACAAAAAAATTTTTAAAGCACAGTCACAATAATAATGCACACTAATTATATACCACTGTGAGATGTGTTTCACATGTATTATTATCTAATTTGGTTCTCACAAGAACCACACCAGGTAGGTAATATTGCCCCCATTTTACAGATAAGAAAACTGAAACCCAGAGAAACTAAGTAATCTGACCAAAGTAATGACTGGTAAAACCAGGATCACCTCTGGTCTGCCAGTCCCTCTTACCTATACACTGGACAAGCTAGTACTTGTACCTAAATGCAACTCTGGAGCCTCAGGACTGTCACAAAAAGGATTAAGCCTAAGGGCCAAGCAGTTAGACAAGCAATAATCCTCCCTGTCCACTCCCTCCCCACAACAACCTCTCCTGACTCCCCATCCCTCCTCACTCACCGAGGCCTTCCACTTACATGGTATGCTATCACACTGTGGTAGAACATCACAAATCTGTGTATATATCAGCACTCTTTCTACTCTTACCTACTGCATGCTAAGTATCTCCAAACTCCATTTCCACCAAGTACTGACTGTGAGCCTGAGTAAATTTAACATCTCTGTGCCTCAGTTTCCCAGTCTATAAATTATGGGTCATAATACCAAGTGCACTAAAGTAACGTAGTGATTAGCTGAGACAATGTACATAAAGTACTTGCTTGACATAGTATCTCTCTAACACATAGCAACAGCAACAACTCAATAAACAATAGCTGCTAGTCCAACATATCAATCGTAGGTCCCATTTATTTTCTCCCAGCTTTGTTTCCTGAGACTGAGATAAAAAATGGAACATATGCTTACTTATCAGGAGTAGACAGGTAACAGTGTTATAACTCAGTGTTACAATGCCAGGCATAAAATATTTCAGAGTAAATGAGTCTTTGAGTAGCCATCAGATTGTACTACTTGACAACTATTTCCCAACTTTAGAGTCAGGCCCGTTGATTACACACTAGTATGAAGAGTCTATAATTAACTTAATTCAAAACAACGATAAAATGTCACCCAGCACAAGGACTTGGTGTTAATTTATCACTGTATCACCAACACTTAGAACAGTGCCTGGCTCATAGCAGACACTCAAATATCTGTTAAGTGAACGAAGGCATAAAGGTACCAATGCAGACACACCTTAGCTCATTAGTGAATCTTTACAAAAAACAAGCATAATTATCAAACCAGTATCAATGTGGCAAGTAATAAAAGTTATTTTCAAAATTCCCCCAAAATATTTTTCTCCTTTTTTTTTTAAGATGTGATACAAACACACACAAAAATCCAAGCAGGTAATGAAATAAACATATTTTTGTAAGTGTTCCATCCTGGGTTCTGTGTCCTAGAATTAGTAGACAGTTCAAGTTTAGGTTGCTTCAACACTTCTGGATGCTACAAGGTCTCCATCTTATAACCATGTTTGTCTAGTTCAGGTTGTAACTGATTGGAGAAGTCATCCTCTACACTGTCATCATCCCAATTATCCTCCGAGACATGTGCATCTGGACCTTCGTCTTCACCTAAACCAGCCCACTCTTCCGCAGGGAACTCCTTGAACTCCTCATCCTCCTCCAAGAGACCCAAGCCTACAAGCTGCTTTTTCTCTGACACTGCGACCCTCCCCACGAAAAATCTCTCAGGCCCGGAAGAAAGTTGGAACTCTCACACTTCCTCACCAAAGCCACCCAAGCTGCTGCTGCATCTGAAGCCGGCCTTACCATAGAACTCTCCTTTCTTTCTTAAAACAGATGTGTGTCCTTTAAAAACTCTCCAACTAGAAAAGTTAATTACTAACCTCAGCTCCATGTGCTCGCTTCGGCAGCACATATACTAACCTCAGCTCCATTAATCTACTAAAAATGTTAAAGTAGTTCCATAATAATGCATCATGTTCATCTCCTGCTTTATATGAAGAAAAAAAAAACAAATCTAGTAACCATTTAACAATTATCACTTTAGTGATGCTGACTTTTCAGAATTTCTGGAACCATTCAAACTGAAGCCACAAAATGAAGTCACTGCTAAGAGGTTGACACCAACTAACACCTAAGAGATAAGAGAACTGTGATCTACTATGGGAATACACAGACAGAAGTTCCATTCTCAGCTATTCTTCTAGGCAGCCACCTATGTATCCTTCAACAAGTGCTTAATTTTTTTGTCCCCACTTTCTCATCTGCAGAGTAGGAGTAAGTTTATCATATCTACTTCAACAAGTTGTTTTAAGGACCAAATGTACACAAAATGATTTCCAAAACAATAAAGTGCCATACAAATGTAAGTTGTTAAATTTGATATAAACTTCAACAGATTTTAAATGGATGTTTCTATTTATCTTTCTTTTTATGTCTCTGCCACTCTTTGTATTTGCTAGATCCAAAGATCTGCCAGTATGCAGAAGAACCAGTTTCTGCCTAGCCAGGTTTCAAATATACTAGGCCCTCAGTAAATATTTGTTGAAAAAGATGTTCATCCAGGGGCGCCTGGGTGGCTCAGTTGGTTAGACATCTGACTTCGGCTTAGGTCATGAACTCACGGGTTTGTAAGTTCAGGCCCCGCATTGGGCTCTGTGCTGACAGTTCAGAGCCTGGAGCCTGCTTTGGATTCTGTGTCTCCCTCTCTCTGTGTTCCTCCCCCACTCACACTCCATCTCTCTCTCTCAAAAATAAATAAAGATTAAAAAAAAAAAAAGATATTCATTCACATATAAGAGAAATTTTAAAATTCTGCTATATGCAATACCATACCTTGTAAAGGTTAAGTAGCAGGTTACTTTCAAATAAAATAACAAGTGACGTAACTTATATAAAAGATGCCTGTGGTTTTCTCAAAAGCACCACCTTCCTTTGTGCACATTACTCAGCCTAGATATAAATATTCACCTATGTGAATATCACCCAAAGAATGTACTTCAATATTGTGGTTTCACTGGAGTCATGCTTTCTGCATTGAAAAGGACTTTCCTTCTCTTTAACACTAGCAAGATTTCTGAAGATGCCAGATTTTTTCTTCCAGTTTTACATCCTATGCTTCAGCATTTACAGGGAGAACTTTAGGTGGACTAGTGGTCACTTCTCAAACTACCAGGTCATTCTTACACTAAATAAGAAAAAAAGTTTAGGGGCGCCTGGGTGGCTCAGTTGGTTGAGCGTCCGACTTTGACTCAGGTCATCATCTTGCGGTTCGGGAGTTTGAGCCCCGCGTCGGGCTCTGTGCTCACAGCTCAGAGCCTGGAGCCTGCTTCAGATTCTGTGTGCCCTCTCTCTCTCCGCCCTACCCCTGCTTGTGCTCTGTCTCTCTCTGTCTTTCAAAAATGAATGAAACTTTTTTTTTAAGTTTATTTTTGAAAACCAAACATGCAAAAATATTCCAACACTTATATTTTAATATTATTAATAATGAATAGTCCACTAAATTTGTCAAATAAAAGCATAACTGTTTTAAATGGTAAACTTCCTGGGTCCTCTGAATATTATATAATGCCTCAAAAATCGAATTTAAGCTTATTTAATGTCAGTTCTTGATTATCTACACACACACACACACACACACGGAGATGTGTTACAGATCATCCATTAATAATTTATATTAAGCCCTTGGATGATGGTTTTGTATTTACTGTTGAATATTAGTATCCTTGAGATGCAAAATTCCTAATAGTTCAAACCAAATAATGAAATATCTGTAAACACAGTCACTCAACTCAGCTGTCCTACCATTTTTCTTCTTTCTCATTTACCCAAATACAACTACATTCTTCTGTTGAAAGGACTCCTACTTTGCTACAAAAGATGGACTTTGCGTGCTCATTTTTGTCCTTTATATCTATTATAGTTTAAAGGACATTCCTGAAATAAACACAGGCCATAAAAAAATCGTCCTAATAGTACAGGTGACAATTTAATAATAATTTGAAAACAAGCCCCCAACACCAGGATTACACAGTTAATATCTGAAAAATAGCTACTGTATTTATGGGCAATGATCTTTCTCATTTGAAGAAAATATAAAGTTTTATCCTAAACAGGAACACTACACTATTCATTTTATAGACAATGAAAACCAGTGTTATTAATTCTAATTCCTATGAACCCATCAAAATAAAAAGTGCACAGTGTGTATAATATTCTAGAATTTACATCAGAAATGATAAAGTGAGGTGCATGGGTGGCTCCACTGGTTGAGTGACTCTTGATTTCGGCTCAGGTCATAATCCCACGATTGTGGGATCGAGCTGCATGTCAGGCTCCACACTGGGCCTGTTTAAGATTCTCTCTCTCTCTCTCTCTCTCCCTCTGCCCCTCTTCTCCCACTCACGCACATACTCTCTCTTTAAAAGAAAAAAAAAAAAAAAAGGAAATGATAAAGCAACACATTACTGTTCAAAGTTGTCAACTTAAAAATGACAAAACAGAATTCAACATTAGTTCCAGAACCACATTCATGACCTATCTCATTCGCACTCCTGTGTGCTTTCTTCAAGTTACATTCTTTAACACAATACCAGTTCTGCAGGTTTATTTGAACGGTCTACCAAATGAACTGAGATCAAGGCAACCAGGTCCGATGGAAAGGACAGGGGTTTCATGGTCAGAAGACTTAGGTGTGAATGCAGACTTTGTTCCTCTGAAGCTGTAAGACCTTGCACAAATATTTAATCCTCTAAGCTTAAATTTCCTCATGTGTAAGAGGACAAGACCACCAACCTTGAAAATTATTTTGTAAATCAAATCCCTCGGTTTGTGTTCTGATTATGGCAGATGCTTAATAAATGGGTGACTATCTTATACAACTAAACGGCCAGTTCACAAATTATTATAAAGTGCCTCATTAAGGGGATCACAAACTGTATAAGATTTATTAAAGCTGTAATACCTTTTTCAGATGAAAATGTTTTAATATACAGAAATGAAATATTCAGAGGTTAGAAATCTTTTTAAAACTGACATTTTACAGACCAAAGTAAAGCTTCAATGATCAACGGTGAAAATTGGTTAATTTTTTTTTTATGTTTGCGGTACTTAGACTTATTCAAACCTCACATGCTCAAATATCTTAAAACTCTATGAAAAAGGAACAGTACTTTAGAATCCAGAGACAGCCCAGTTATCTAAACAATGGGCTACATGATACACCACAGTCTCCAGGCAAAGTCACAACAGGATGAGAAAAGAGCCTTCAGCCACTCTCAGATTTCCTGCCCACTGTTATTTTAAAACTCGATCATATAAACATAAACAGAGGGGAAAAAAAATCCACTTCAAATGAGCCCCATGGGTTATGATTTGTGATCTGTTTTTAATACCCTGCATTAATTTACATTAAATACTGCTATAGTTCATTACATTTTTCTTGCTCACATTTCTGGGCACTAATGAATAATATATGTATATTATAGTTTTATACAGTATATATTTAGAGTTTTTAATCATGATCATCTTTTCTTAAAGTCATTCATCATTTCTGTTACTCCCTTTTTAAAACTTAGTTTTGGAAAACAAAAATGTAACTCAAACTGGGAGAACAATAAATAGTATGTCACACAGAACATACAAACACAATGGGCAAATCTGCTTAAGACCCAAATGACTTCTGTTTACCACTGTGCATCTAATTCTGCACAACTTAAAATACTCAAAACGAGCTGGATATTTAAAAGTCAATGAGTTATTTTGAACGGTTGCATTGTTTCAAGCTCTGGCTACAGCCCAATTTGTAATGTTTCTAAAATTAATGATAAAAAACACCAATGTAATTTTTTCACTAAACAATTTCCAATTGTAAAACCACAGCCCAAGATACCCATGAAGTTTAGTTAATTTGTACAGATATGCCGTTTTGCTGCCAACCTTTGTACCGTGACCATTACCAGAGCAAGTTCAAGATTCACATTTTACGGTGTGAACAGAGTCAACTGAATCTTAAGAATTTTTAAAACTCTCAAACCCTGACTATATTCAGATACGTTGGATCTACACCACCAGAGCATAACACCAAATGAAATTTTTATTTAGCATGTACAGCAATCCGTGAACTTGAAATAGTGTTCCCAGTTGTTCACTAATATCTGTAGATTAGGATACAAGCATTCCTCCACCGCAACTTTATACCAGAAAAAGTGTCACTTGTTTTCTTAAATTGTATAGAAACAGTATTTCTGACACGGGTGTTCTAGTAACAACCCTACCAAATTATTTCCTACTTAAAATCCCAGATTTTGAGCATTTTAATGGTTTCAAGGGGCTTTTGAACATTAACAAATATAAAAAACTCTTGTTCAGCAGTACGCATATAAATTAACATACTCAAAATACTAGACAACTTAAAAACTAAAACCACAGCTTTAGACAGTCCCAACCTGGTCTCCTACCTGGTTAAACTATTAATTTAATATTGGCTGGCACCTGATCCTCGTATCTCAGAACAAACGGCTCCATTCCTACACTGGATTTTAAGCTTGTTGACTTAAAAGAAAATTATCACGGAGTGTCCAAGTCAGAATGGGACACCTGAGTGCCCTGCTTCTACCTGGGAGCTAGAGAAGATACACAAAGGTATCTTGGTGACGATAAACCCATGAAAGGAGACTCTCATTGTCCTGTGGAAATGAGAACCAGCCCTGGCACTACTGTGAGTCGCCGCCGCCGCCGCCGCCCGGGCCCACCCATCACCTGCTTCACCCACACGCGTCCTCGAGAGGTGAAACCAGCCGTCGTTCCCCGGGCTGCCCGAGGAGGCCCCGAAGCAGGGCCCGCCAGGGGAAGCGAGGCCCTGACGCTGACGCCCCGAAGCAGGGGCTCAGGGTCACTCACCGGTGCGGACGCGAAGGCAGGTGCGCGGCGGCGAGGCTACCTGTGGCCGGTGAGGTGAAGGGCGGGGTGGGAGGTGATGAAGTTGAGCGAAAAGGCCGACGACGTGAACGAGCTCAGAGTCGCGGTGGCGGCGACAGGGCGGCGGCGGCGACCGGGCTCCGGCTCGCTTCCTGCTCGGACAGATCCCGGGTCCGTCTCCGCCCGCCGGCCGGCGCCCCGCCGAGTCCCCGGCCCCAGCGCGCGCACGTCACGGCTACGGAGCGCCCGAGGGGGCGGGGGCGCTGCGGGCCGGGGCGGGCCGACCGGGCGCGCGAGCGCACGAACGCGCGCTCCGAGAGGGGGCGCTGGGCGCCCGCGGCCGCCCCGCCCCTCCGCTCGCCCCCCGAGGGCAGCGCAAAGCCTCCAGGGCTGAGGTGGGCGTTCTAGGGCGCTGGAAGGGGCTGCGGCGGACCAAGCTTTCTATCTCGGTTCGTCCAGCTGCGACCCCGCCTTCTTCGCCGCGGGGGCAAAGCAAGTTCTCTCAGGTCTGGATGCGGTGACTGCGCACTCTGGCAACAGCACGAATCAGTTCACGGAGAAAGTTGTTCAGGGCTGGGGGCTAGGACGCCGCGTTTCGCTAAAGGGAAGGCGGGAACAACACAACGTTGTTGCTAAGGGAAGATCACTGCTGCAAACTAGGCTCCAGTCTGAGTTGCTTGGGCTGGGCTGCGCTACGGAAGGAGCAACCTTGCTGTTCTCCTTTGGGTAGCAGAGGGTCTGAGATGGAAATTTTGCGTTTCTCCGGCCCCCGCCACTGCCGTCACATGTATTTATTAGAACACGATATTCTTTGTCGTTTAAATTATACTGTTTTTATAAGTAACATACTTGTGAATCACATTTGAATAGTAAATATGAAGTTCCTATGCAAAACGGAATTATGAAAACATACACCGTCTTCACAACGAAAGAAGCTTAAAATGAAATGGTAATTGACTGTAATGCTAAATATCTCCAATGAAAAAAGAGTACTTACATATGAGAATTACATTTTTTTCTCAACGTTTCTGTGTAGCAACTAGGAAACTTAAGGAAATCGACACGATTTTGATAAGAGACAAGTTTCAAATACTAAATTTTTCTACAGTTCTTTTGGTGGAAAAACTAAATTATGATGAGATATTTTAGCATACGACTAAAACAAGAAAATATTAGGAATAAAATAGGGAAGTAAGAAAGAGGAAGAGAAACCAAGAAAGGAAATAATTTACAGCAACCTCAGAAATTCAATTCCAGATTGCCAAGAAGTAGGTCTTAAGTATATAAAACTAGATTTCAAAACAATTGGAGAAAAGAGAGAGAAACAAGAACAAGAAGGAGAGAGTATTTTCAGTTCACTGCTTTGACTTCATTTTGGATTTAAGATTATAAGGCTTTGGCACACCAATAGAAGCTGATACAGTTTATTGTGAGTAATGACTTGTGTTTTGTTTCTCTCTCTCTCTCTCTCTCTCTCTCTCTCTCTCTCCTTTTCCCCACTTCCAATCCATCACGGAGTCCCTTTGCCTCAAGCTCCATATCTCTCAAATGTATTCAGTTCTTCCTTGTAGCTACTACCATTATCTCCTTTGAGGTCACCATCATTTCAGATCTTGCATATTGCTTTAGCCACCTAACCATTTAACCATGCTGTGATCCTGTCCCCATCTAATCCAGTCTCTACAATGCCACCAGGTTTCTATTTTATAAAAGTCTATGTACTCCTCTTTCTAAACTCCTATAGTCACACTCTACTACCCTTAGTATAAATCCACATTACTTAAGATGTCTTCTGTGATCCTTCTTATGTTTTTGTTTAGCTAGCACAGTGGGGATTTTTCTTGCCTTTTCTCTTAATTGAATTTTAATGCCTCTTCATTGTTCCTCAGTTCATCACTATCCTAGACCCCATAAAGCTGTCCTAAACCAGGCTTCTTCACAAGGTTACCTGCTTGTCTTTTGAACTGCTTGCATTTTGGACCACTGTCTTAGCCCTGCTTACCTGTCCAATCTCCTTTCTGCCCACTGCCTTTCTCCATTTCTTGTATTTTACATTCAAGCCATTTTGAAGTGATAGTGTGCTCAGAAAAGACAGTTACACTATTTATGACATTGGAGTGTTGCCAGGATAAATCCAATGAATCATTTAGAACAAAAAGTATTTGTCCCCTCTAACTTTTTCTGGGGTGCCTGGCTGACTCGGTCAGAAGAACATGCAGCTCCTGATCTCAGGGTCATGAGTTCAAGCCCCACATTGGGTCTAGAGATTATTTAAATAAATAAACTTAAAAAGAAGAAGACGTTTTCCCTAACCCCCTTATCCAAAGCTTCAGTGCAATTTGGTGGTCATTTTCATCTCAAAACGCATTGCACGTATCTCTTCCAACACTTATTTTACTAGTGATACTTTGCTCATAAGTATCCCCAACTGAACTGTAAGCTCTTTGGGGGAAGAGTAGGCAGACAACAAGCTCCTTGTTTGCCTTTGATTCCATAGTGTCAAGTAGGTTGATGCTCACATGGTTCTTACCCATTAAACAATGCCTATGATGGTGATGATGATGATGATGATGATGATGATATGATTGAATAAATGGGACAGACAGCAAGAGAGTTGAAAGTTCTAGGAAACTGCATTTACTGTCTTTAGAATGGTGGATATGTGTCATATTTGCTACCCAAACTAATCTTAACAATTTATTTCATATTTGTAAGCTTTTCAACTTTGCTCTCACCCATTGAATATTTATAAGACTCTTCCCTGAGTCTCCTTGTGCTACTACTCCAGGGATTCCTGAACTGAGATCCGTAGATCCCCCATCAAAGATGGGGGCTTCAAGAACCTCTATGAAACCATTTGCAAAATTTTGTGGTTTTTTTTCATTTTTTTTAATGTTTATTATTTTTGAAGGAGAGAAAGAGAGAACAGGGGAGGGGAGGAGAGGGGCAGAGAGAGAGGGAAACACAGAATCCGAAGCAGGCTCCAGGCTCCGAGCTCTCAGCACAGAGCCTGACATGGGGCTCGAACTCACGAACAGTGAGATCATGACCTGAGCCAAAGTCGGACGCTTAACCGACTGAGCCACCCAGGTGCCTATGTTTTTTTGTTGTTGTTATTTGGGTTTTTTTTCATTTTTATAGGAATCAATATCATATGTATTTAAAGGGTCTCTATACCCTCTCTGATTAATATCCACTTTATCAGCTTCAACTACATCTGTGTTGCCAATTCCTAAATTAAGTCAGGCCAGACACCCCACGCAGACTCCTTCTCTTTCCCCTCCCAACTGCTTCAAGAGATTCCCCTGCCAGTACACCATATTATAATTACGATTTTAACAGCCACTGGTCTCAAATGTGGTTACTAAGTCACTCAGTACTCCTTCCCTTTCTTACTCCTAGTTTTGGAGTCACTGAAATTCGGTTCATTCTATGTCATGATAATTTTATTTCTAAGTTGATGTCTTTCTCTCCATCTTGCTTTGGAACAGGCCATCCTCTTCTTTTATCTGAACTCTTGATATTGCCTCTGCTCATTCTAGTCCATTCCCTCATCACTGTTAGTTACCCCTCCTCTTGAATCGGATTATGTCGTCTCCTCTACCAAAATCTGATGACTTTCAGATCAGTTAAAACTCATTTATATGATACATAGAACCCTTCACAATCCTGAACTTACCCTAGTCATAGGAATTTAAGCATGCCAGACCCTTTCATAATGCTCCTGTCATCAAAACTCAGTCTGTTATTTCCTCTGTCCTGACTGGCAGAATTTGTATTTCTTTTCTCTATTTTCCAGAGCACCCACTTCATACCTATATTGTAGCACTTATTAAGTGGTATTATCATTATGTTTTTATATTTGTTTCCCTCTAACAAGTCTCCAAAATACTGAGCTTTTTAATTAGAAATTTCGCCCTACTATTTTTTTTATTCCTGGAGATTAGCATAATGCCTGCCTCGTTAGCATAATAATAACAATGCTGGAATGTATTGAATGCTTGCTGTGTGCTAGCACTATACTAAGCACTTTACATAGATTATCCCCCTAAATTCTCACAGCCCTGTGGGGTAGTACCATGAGGATTTGCTTTTTTTGCCTGCCTAGCTTCTGAATTGCCATCCTGGAGCAGGACCCGCCTCATACTTTGGAAACGGAGTTTTGGCCAAAGTCCTTCTCCCCATTATCTGGCAACTAAGGCATACCATAGTGGTGGTATGGGACCTAGGGTTAACTCAATTGGATGCTCTCACCTGAAACTTGACATCTGGACAAAGTGATGCAAAGATACAGAGACAGAGATAATTCACAGTGGTGTAGATAATTGTGGCAACCTAGGTCTGGTCGTGTCAGTGCCAACAGTGACATCCTAAATGGATGGCCCTGCACATTTTACACACCATTTCTCCATCATTACCAGTGATTGTGTGAGCTATGTGATACTTGTGCAATACATTCTTCTGGTTGAGTTAGCCAGAGTTTGTTTCTCTTGCTTTCAACCAAAAGCCCCAATTAATACAGAAAAGTTCTATCATTATCCCTATCTCACAAAAAGGAATAAGTAGGTGCTCAAGTGCTTATTGAATCACTCAGTGAGATATTTGCAACACTCTTACTTCTAAAAGAAATTTTTATCATTGCCTCAGATTTTAGTATGTTTGCACTAATGGTAATCATCTGGGATTTATAGGGAAATAAATTACAGAACAAAAGCGGATCCTGAAAGAGAGCGTCTTAAGATTTTTTTCCTTAGCATATATCTAAGCCCATCCTCATACACCATCAACATCTGCATCTCCCATACTTTATCATGAAAAACTCTTGCTTAATGTAATCACTGTAAAATCATAAGTGATTTTGTTAAAAAATTGAACGAAGTTTTAAACATCATTCCTGGGACGCCTGAGTGGCTCAGTTGGTTGAGTGTCTGACTCTTGATTTCAGCTCAGGTCATGATCCTAGGGTTATAGGATCAAGCCCAGTGTTGGGCTCTGTGCTGAGCATGGAGCCTGCTTGGAATTCTCTCTCTCTCTCTCTCTCTCTCTCCCTCTCTCCCTCTCTCCCTCTCTCCCTCTCTCCCTCTCCCTCTCTCTCTCTCTCTCTTTCCCTCGCCCCTCTCCCCTGCTTGCTTGCTCTCTGTCTCTGTCTCAAATTAAAAAAAATAATAAAATAAACATCATTTCCTGAATGAAAGTAGCCTAATATAGTTTCGAAATATTTTCAATATAAAAGACTAAAAGCTGAAATGTCATTTATCAGTAGTTACTTGAAACATTTTTTTAACCAGTTCACAATTTTTTGTCAGTGTCCTAGAAATTTCTTTAACTATAGTTTCCTTTATTTAAACTCCCAGGTAGTTTTTCCTGAATTGTTCTAGTGGCATTATAATTAAAACTGAAACAAAAGCACAACTGTGACCAAAGATCTGCACCTCAGACACTTTAACTGAACTGTCAAATATCTTCAAAACAATTTTCCAGGGGTGCCTGGCTGCCTCGGTCAGTAGAGCACAAAACTCTTGATCTTAGGGTTTTAAGTTGGAGCCCACATTGGGTGTAGAGATTACTTAAAAATAAAATCTTTAAAAAAAAAAAAAGCTTCCATGTAATTTGCCATATCCGGTGATCTTCAGCTCAATTGCAGTAATTTAAAAAGGGACAGAGAAGAGTCAATTATTTTTTTCAGACTTAAATGGGTCAAATATAGTTTAACCACATTATAGAAATTAAAAGAAAGCAAATGAGTGAAGGCCATTCTGGGCGTGCAGAATTATATTAAAACTTATTTAACATGAAGTAAGTAGTGTGGGAAGGAAATAGGTTCCAGGCCTAGCTGTCCAGGCCTGTGACCTGTGTAAGTCACTTAATCTCACTGAGACTCAATTTACTCATCAATAAAATAGCTTTGATAATAATACCTCCTGCTCAGGGAAAGTACTAAATAAAACAATACAAAACTGAAAGAATTTTGTAAACTAAAAAGAGGCTTACAAAAATACTGTAAATCCCATGAACAAGTGACGTAAACAAATAGACTTAAAAGAATACATTCATATGTAATTTTGAATTTGTCACATGCTAGAAAAGTTTATAAATATATTTGAGCAAAAAAAACAATCTTTAAAAATAAAACCAATGCTAAATCTTTTTTGAAATTACCTATATTTTAAACAGGTTAATATGAGAAGTCAATTATAGAATTTATTTTTATATTCAGTTTTGGTGAAATCTGAATGTTAAAAAATTCATAGAAACTTATATAAAACATATAACTTCTAAAAACTTTCCTAGTCTACACTAGTCTTCCTGCTATAGTTTAGGAATATAATGAGAAAAGCAGTTGAATATTTTTCTTGCATTTTATAAATAAATGATTACACTTGAATTTATGGATATTATTTAATGTTAAAAATCAAAGGAAGGGGTGCATGGGTGGCTCAGTTGGTTAAGCATCTGTCTCTTGATTTCAACTCAGGTCATGATCTCGTGATTCGTGAATTCAAGCCCTGCCTCTTCAGGCTCCACACTGACAGTGCAGAGCCTGCTTAGGATTCTCTCTCTCTCTCTCTCTCTCTCTCTCTCTCTCTCTGTCTCTCTCTTTCTGTTTCTCTCCCTCTCCCCCCCCCACTCACGCTAGCTCTCTTTCTCTCCCAAATAAATAAACTTTTTAAAAATATCAAATGTGCAATTTAAAGATGCTTTGAGAAAGTAGAAGAATAAGATTGAACTAAATTTTAAGACAGGAAACCATAAATATATATTTTATAAAAAGATGATCTGCGTAAAGAATTCAGTGTCACAATTCAAAAAGATCCATTCTCCATAGCCTAATAGTTCAGAAAATACACCAAAAAATAAGTGGTATTTAAAATCTGCAAAATTATATTTTTATAAATCCCTAATGGGCTACAAGTTAAAGTTCATCATTCTTGGTGATTGGTTGGTTGGTTCTTATTGGGATATTATCATAAATATGATTTAACCCTCAGATTGGATTTAATGCCCACTGAAGTATTTTGTGCAGATCTCTATGTCATCATACTTCAAATTGTATTAGTTGTTTTATTTACATGTCTGTGAGCTCACTGAGATCTTACCTGTCTTTGGACATCCAGAACCAACTGGGGCATAAAAAGCATGCACTTGTTTCAGTGTTGGTGGAATGGAACCGAGCTGAATGAACTTGAGCTCTAGCAGGTCTTTATTCTTGAGAGTGGAGGTCCTTTAGAAATGAGTTTCTTAAGACGTTTCAGAACTTTGTCATAGGAAGGAAGGGCTTTGCCCAATTCTCCATGGAAACATAGAATTTAAATTTAAATTTAAATCACTATTTCATTAGTGATCCAATTTTTTTCAGTATTTATAAAGAATTTGTATATACATTTTATCTCATTTTTCTAAAAAGTGCATTTTCACAATATTTATTTTTATTTTCACCAGTTATCCTTCAGTTTCATATGTGTTGAACATTCTGTGATGTTGATATCTTATAAAAATATAAAAATGAGAATAAATTATAACTTCTCTAAAGGTTATGAATGAAATATTCAAACTTGATACTATATATTATAGAATTAACTATTATGTAATATTTAAAAAAAGCAAAGCTTTGGTGTGGGGTGTCCTATTTAAATCAGTGATATACAACAGTCTTCTGAAAAAAAATGCTTGTTAAATAAATGAAAAGATTGGTAGTGGCTGTTTTCTTGCCTTAAAAATAGCAGTTTCTTGAAATAGATCAAGGAAGTATCAAGTAGTCACTGACCAGGAAGTGTCTTAATTTGTCAGAGTTAAATATTATCCTACAGTTAATAATAAACATAAGTTTGAAGAGAACAAAGCATTAAATGGATTCACAGAGTAATAACTTGTGTTCATTCACATAGGCTTTATTGAGTTTTACTAGATGATGATTATATTAGTCAGCCTTTGCTGTGTAGCCAACCAAATCTCAATGGCATTTAACAAAAAGAATTCATTTTTCTCCTGAGCAAGTGTAGTGCAGAAGGTCTCCTGGGACAGCTCCAATTCAGGCTGCTGACCAATTCAGCTCTGTTCTAGTGTCTCGTTCTGGGGCTCAAGATGTAGGCCCAGTGGCTACCTGGGGTACATACTCTCCTTGTGTCAGAGGTCAGAAACATACTGTGTCTCTTAAAGTGTGGGCTCAGAATTGGCACACTGCTACCTCTGTCCACATTCTATTGGCCAGAGAAAGTCAGATGACCAAGCCCCCACATCAGTGGGGCAGGATGAGTAGTCTTATCCTGAATGTGAAGGCAATGAATGTTTGCTGAATAATAATCTAACCTAATTTATCCTATTTATTAATTATTCAAAATGATGTGTTATAAAGGGTTGGAAGATTAAGAAGAGGCATGTGGCAGGCTTCTGAGATACTGATATAATGTACTGGTAATATTGTATTTTTTACCTGGGTGGTGATTACAGAGATGGGTTCACTTGGGTATACACTCATTGAGCTATACATTCATTAATGAACTGTGAAATTTTTCTGTAAGTATGATATACTTCAAATAGAAGCTTACATTAAAAAAATTAAACATTTTCAGTATTTTTTTTAGATTTCTGAATTTTTGGTTACCTTCTCTTAGAAAAGTCATGAATGACATGATTCTTGGATAGAAAAGTCCTTTTTAAAAAAAACTGGTGTGAGATGAGGCACTGGATAGCTCAAATGGTAGAGCATGCAATTCTTGATCTTGGGGTCATGAGTTCAAGCCCCTTATTGGGAGTAAAGGTTTACTTAAAAAATTGCTGTGAGAAAGCTTGTGTCTTCCCCAAAAAATAATATGTATTCCTAAGATTAAATATTATATTTTCTTATATTTTAATAACATGACAATAACCAGGCTAAGTTAATTCAAGCAAATTAATAAAAATATCTAAGGTCATTTCTGGGTACAATCAAAAATTTTAATTCTGTGGGGTGCCTCGCTGGTTCAGTCAGAAGAGCATGTGACTCAAGGGGCACCTGGGTGGCTCTGTCGGTTAAGCGTCTGACTTCAGCTCAGGTCATGATCTCACAGTTCGTGAGTTCGAGCCCCACATCAGGCTCTGTGCTGACAGCCCAGAGCCTGGAACTTGTTTCAGAATCTGTGTCTCCCTCTCTTTCTGCCCCTCCCCTGCTCACACTCTGTCTCCCTATGTCTCTCAACAATTAATAAATGTTAAAAAAAAAAAAAAAACAACACCCTACTCTTGATCTCAGGGTTGTGAGTTTGAGCCCCACGTTTGGGTGTAGAGATTACTTAAATAAATAAAACTTTTAAAAATTGTAACTTTCCTTTTGGATATGTAAAAACAAGTGTAGATAAGTGTATTAGTTATTGCCAATTTGATCACGCCAGTAATTACATGAACAGAATTAGAAAACAATCTGCCTCAACATATACCCTCCAAAGTTTCCAAAGTTCAGTATTATCTTCTAATAAGTATGATACATTTTTAAACCAAAAAATTAGGAATTAAAACATAGTTTTTTTTTTTCTAAGTTTATTTACTTATTTAATTAATCTCTTTAACCAGCATGGGGCTTGAACTCATGACCCTGAGATCAAGAGTCCCATGCTCTTCTGACTGAGCCAGCCAGGTGACCCCAAAAAGTAGTTTTCATAATTCATACAGCAAGTGTAATAAATATATCCAAATTGTCATTAGATAAAATTTTACTTTTGCATTTAAATCTTTGGAGCATATAAGACTAAAACCTTAGTGTTATTCAAACTGTGGATGATATTATCAATGTAGTGGATTTTAAAGAGCATTTAAAAAACTTTTTCAATGTTTTATTTGTTTTTGAGAGAGAGAGAGAGTGCGAGCTGGGGAGGGGCAGAGAGAGAGGGAGACACAGAATCTGAAGCAGGCTCCAGGCTCTGAGCTGTCAGCACAGAAGCCAATGTGGGGCTCAAACCCATGAACCGCAAGATCATGACCTGAGCTGAAGTTGGACACTTAACTAAGCCACCCAGGCGCCCCAGGTGCACTTTTTAAAAAGACTTAAAACAGGGGCACCTGGATGTTGAGCGTCTGACTCAGGTTATAATCTCACAGTTTGTTAGTTCAAGCCCCACATCTGGCTCGCTGTTGTCAGCACAGAGCCCACTTCGGATCCTCTCTGCTCCTCCCCTGCTCAAGATGTCTCAAAAACAAACATTGGGAAAAAAAGGACTAAAACAAATTATCAGAGTGTATCTTTTTAGAAAGTATAAGAATGGTTTCTGGGGCACCTGGCTGGCCCAATCAGTAGAGCATGCAACTCTTGATCTTGGGGTCTTGAGTTCAAGCCCCACATCAGGTGTAGAGATTACTTTTAAAAAGTTTGTTTCCTGGGGCACCTGGGTGGTTCAGTCCATTGAGCATCCGACTTCACCTCAAGTCATGACTTCATGGTTCATGGGTTCGAGCCCCACATCGGGCTCTGTGCTGACAGCTTGGAGCCTGGAGCCTGCTTCAGATTCTGTGTTTCCCTCTCTCTGTGCCCCTCCTCTGCTCAAGCTCTGTCTCTCAAAAATAAAAACAATAAAAACTTAGAAAAGGTTTGTTTCCTGAAACTTTGTAGGTGTGTGTGTGTGGGGGTGGGTGGGTGGGAAGGAGAGAGAGAGGAGAGAAAGGCAGGCAGGGAGCAGGAAGGGGTAGAGGAGTTAGAGAGAAAGAAGGAGGCTATATAGGACTGGATTTTGTATATGGGCAAAATCTAAAATACACATATCAATGAAGTCACTGTCGAAAAGTCTGACAATGAAAAGTCTAACAGCCATTGCTTATCCAAGAAAGAATGGAGTCTCCAATCGTGAACCTAGTTTTGCCCTGGGTTTTTTAGGTTACTTGAATACTTGAGGAAGTCATGCCCAGTGCTATGTCTACAGAATAAGTTCTCCCCAGGATTTCTGTGGTTATCCTATTTGTAGCCAAGTCTCTAATGATTTAATGAAAAAACAACTAAAGGACAGTTGTAATATGCTAATTAGTACTTCAAATAGTGCTGATGACAAGCAGCAATTTATTCTAAAGCCCACAACCTAAATGAACAGCTGGTAGAGGCATGGTAACAATGAAGGATTGGGTTACTAGTTTAATTCAGTATTTGCTGTGTTCACCCTTTGTGTGGTATTGGTGTCTCTCTTGCATGTGGTCTCTTCTGTCTTGCTCTGCTTCAGTCTCTTTGAACACATCTCATTTTATTGTTTTCCTCTCCAGATTCATAGTGATTTTGTTACAGTGGTTTTGTCATACATTCTGGTATTTCTTTTCCTGACCCTCTCAGGCATTTTTCCTTTTATGTAAGCTTTGAGATTTTAAATATAAAATAACACTACTGGTATTATATAAAACTGAATTATAGTTATATAATATTAGAAAGGAATTGATGTTTTTATAGTATTATGCCATCCCATCTAAAAACGTGGTTCTTCATTGTCCATTCCTGCATGTCTTATTTATGGCCATCAATGAAATTGTATAGCTTTTTCATTCAAAGCATATGCTTTTTTATTAAATTTATTTCTAAGTATTTTATTGTTCTTAGTCATTATTGTGAATAATTTTACCCCAATTTCTTTTCTAGATTCTCATTGTGTATTTATCCAAACACTGTATCAAATTAAAAAAAAAATGTTATCTAAGTTTTCTAGTTATATAATCACCTACTCAACAGAAAACATCCATCTCTTATTTTCCAAAGTTTATACCAGTTATTTCATTTTCTTGTCTTAGTACATCTCCTGTAAGTGCAAAAACAATGTTAAGTAGCATGAAAGCCTATCTAGTTCTTGATATTAACTGGTTGTGTTTCACCATTTAATATATTTTGTTACTAGGAATTATAGCCTATATTATAACAGATTTCTCTATTCTCAAATATTGTGTTATGAAAAACTAAATTTTTTATATGATCATATAAATTTCCTCCTTTAATCTTTGACATAACAATTAAATTGATACATTTTCTGATGTTGAACACCCTTGAACTTGGTTATCACTTATTTGCTATGGATTCTAATTGCCAATTTAATCTATTTATCAATTTATCTATCTATTTATTTATGAGCGAGCATGAGCAGAGGAGGTAAGATTTTATTTTTAAGTAATCTCTATACCCAACATGGGACTCAAAGTCACAACCCTAAGATCGAGAGTCATATGCTCCACCAACAGAGCCAGCCAGGCGCCCTTGTTCCTAATTTTTTAAATGTGAACTTTGATTTCCTTAATTTTTCATTTTTGGATTTAATAATGAAGGTGTTTATAAACTTCCTTTGGCTCTAGCTTTCACTAAGTCTTAGAGTTATTAGGTATAATTAAGTAATCAGTAGACCAATTAAAGAAACAAACTGAAATTTCAGAAATATTAGTAATATCATGAATTAACATATGACAAGATGGAAATTCATTCTAATGTCAAAGTGTTTTTATTTATTTATTTAAAAAAAATTTTTTAACATTTATTTATTATTGAGAGACAGACACACAGAGCGTCAGCTGGGGAAGCATAGAGAGAGGGGGAGACACAGAATCTGAAGTAGGCTCCAGACTCTGAGCTGTCAGCACAGAGCTGGACACAGGGCTCGAATTCACAAACTGTGAGATCATGACCTGAGCCAAAGTCGGTTGCTTAACCAACTGAGCGACCCAGGTGCCCCAATGTCAAAGTGTTTTTAATAAATGATATTGACATAAATGACTATCTTGAGGAAAATAAAATTCAAGAATATAATGTGTATCTTTTTTTTTTTAATGTTTATTTTTGAGAGAGAGAGAGAACGTGAGTGGGGGAGGAACAGAGAGAGAGGGAGACAGAGAATCTGAAGCAGGCTCCAGGCTCCAAGCTGTCAGCACAGAGCCTGACGCGGGGCTTGAACCACGAACAGTGAGATCATGATCTGAGCTGAAGTAGGATGCTTACCAACTGAGCCACCCAGGTGCCCCTATAACATGTATCTTTTGCATTATACAGAAATAAATTCCACAGTTTTATTATTTGAATTGAAAAAAAAAAAGTCTTGTGAGAAATATGTGTGTATATGTACTGTCATGAGTCGAGAAGGAGCTGGTTATCCAAGATTGAAAACTCAGAAAATACATAAAAATAAAAATTTTGGTATGAAAAATATACCAAAAAGTCTTCAAACACAATGGATTATGAAAAGATACATATATAACATAGATGACAATGTAATATGCAGAAGGCTTAGGTATTAATTGAGAAAAACAAGATTACTACTACTCTAAAGGAAAAATGGACAAATGACAGGCATAGCCACCACAAAAAAAAAAAAAAAAAAAAAAAAGCTCAGATTTAAACCAGAGATCTGGGAAATACAAATCAAAGTAATAACGAAAACAGCTTTATATGCACAAGGCTTGCAAAATTAAAGAGAGCTATGATACCTATTGCTGTTGGGGATGCAGCAAAAAATTGTATTTTAAAAAGTTGCTGGGGAAAATGTAAATTCTTACATGTCTTTGGAAAACAAGCTAATAATACCCATAGAAATTAAAAATACATATTATTTTTGACCCAGCAATCCCTAGGAGTATATTCCAAAGAAATAAAACTACTAGTGTATAAATAAATAAAAACAGGAAAATATATTACATGCTCATAGTTGCAGAAAACTAGAAACTAAAGTGAATGCTCATTTAGTAGTGTGAATGTCACTTCAGCTGCTAAAAAAATACGTCCCATTCTGGAAATACAGTAGGAGTGAACTCCGTTGTTCCTTTTGAAATTAGGAGTGTCCTCTAACTAGCTTCGGCAGTGCAGTGTGAGTGTGATGTGCCACTTCTGCGTAGAAGCTTTAAGAGTCAATGTGCTTGCTACTCACCAGGTTCTAGTTCCACTCTGTAGTGCAATGGAAACTTGTATCAATCTACCCAGACTGGTAGCTGAGTTAACTGATGAACAGAAATCTCCTGCCTTCTCATTTGGGCATGTGGCATAACCGAAGCAAAAACTTTTTTGGGAGAGTAAGCCACCAAGATTTTGGAATCATTATTATAGCGTTAACCAAGCCTATCAGGACTGATAGTGTAAGGGGATAGATAAATAAATAATGGTCCATTATAGAACTGACTTTGACTTTGATTATATTAGATAGCTTGGATAGATTGTCACAAGATGCTGCTGACACAAAAGAAAGATACTGAAAAATGTTTGTATTATCCCAGTTTTTATAAGGAAACAGTACATCTTTATACATGTATTACTGTATGTAGAGATTATATGAATATGGGGGAAAATATGAAAGCATACAAAGTTGTTAAAATAGGTTAAAAAGGAAAGAATAAATCCAGACTAAATTAAAGAAGAGCAAAGCTATGTGGTGTGATCACATGCCTCAGTTATTCACATTTAATTGTTATTACAAATAATGTTATTATGGAGTAGATATGATCAAGTAATTTCACACAGTATCTCATTGACTCCAAGATGCTTTGATGCTTGGAGCTTTGTCAGTCTTGCCTACATCAAGAAGTTTTCACACACCTAACTGAAAAAGCTACCAAGAAGAAATACATCATTTGTTTTTCTTTGAGAAACATTTGTTTCTCAAAAGTATGGTCTTGCCAGGAACTTGGAAACGCAAACTTACAGGCCCCACTGAAAACAATCCTGAATCAGAAACTAGGGATGGAGCCCAGTAATGTCTTTTATCAAGCCTTTCAGGTGATTCTGATGCAAACTTGTCCCTTACTTGGTAAAATGTAGCTTTAATTCAGAGGTTAATTTTTTTTTTTCAAATTCCATCTTAGAAATAAGGTAAGTTATCATTTTATTTTAACAGTGTCCTCTCTGCTAATTCCATTTTGCAAATATGTTTCTTACTTTAAATATAAATTCCTAATGACCAGAACTGACTTTGTTTTGTTTTCCATCTAGGAGGTCATACCATTACAAACTAACTTTCCTTGAGATCAGGTGTCCACCTTAAGCCCAAATTAGCTGAGATAGAAGAGAATGGAATTCAAGAGAGCAAGTGATAAAAAAAAAAAAAAAAAAAAAAAAAAAAAAAAAAAGCATAGCTATGTTACAGGTGCTTTGGGTAATTTCTCTATTAAGTGTGTTTGGAAATTTCAGGAAACAATTGACCTAGTAAAATTGTTTTACTTTTACATTGATCAAGTATTTTTACTTTTAAGACAATTGAATATTAATACTTTATGCCAATTTTATACTTTCTTTTATGTTTATATTTTTTAAATATAACACTCTGGTGTTTAAAAGGTTTTTAATGTTGTTTTCTTTGGTAGTTTCACATGCTTTGTAAATTTTAAAACCAACTTTCTGGGGCGTCTAGGTGGCTCAATCAGTTAAGTTTCCCACTTCAGTTCAGGTCAAGATCTCATGGTTTGTGAGTTCAAGCCCCACTCGGGCTCTGTGCTGACAGCTCAGAGCCTGGAACCTGCTTTGGATTCTGTGTCTCCCTCTCTCTGCCCCTCCCCTGCTCGTGCTCTGTCTCTCGCCCTCTCTTAAAAATAAACAAACATGAAAAAAAATTTTTTGAATAAAAAATAAAGTTTCTGTCAATGATGTCTTCACCCAACCATTTTCTGCCCATTTTCCAGTTGTACATAGGATTTATATATTTTTTCAAACCTGCACTTTAAACATTACTTAATTTAGGGTTTTTATTTTTTAATTTTTTTTTAAAGTAGGCTCTACCCCCAATGTGGGACTTAAACTCGAGACCCTGAGATCAAGAGTTGCATGCTCTACCAACTGAGCCAGCTAGGCACCCCTATAATTATTTTTGATAATCATTTGTTCATAAAAAAAAAAGTTTTGACAGGAACAAAGGAACACCCTTTTCTGTTGTTACCTGTTTCAAAAACTATTCTTGTTGCATGTTTCTAAAGGAACATTTCAAATAAAATCTCTAAGTTATGTCTTATTTTAGCATTCCTAAGGCATAATTGTGTCCTTTACCCCAGCTATAGTGAACCCTAGCTATAGTAATTCGCAATTAATTAGGAATAAGGCTTGCACTTATTCCCAGCCCCCTCACGGGCGCCTGGGTGGCTCAGTCAGTTAAGCCTCCGACTTCAGCCCCCAGGTCATGATCCCACACCCCGTGAGTTTGAGCCCAGCATCAGGCTCTGTTCTGCTTTGGATTCTGTCTCCCCCCTCTCTCTGCCCCTTCCCTGCTCATGCTCTGTCTCTGTCTCAAAAATAAAAACATTAAATAATATTATCATTACAACCACTGTGATCTTGTCAACATTTATAGTTGATCATGTTATTCCTTTGTTTAAAATGCTTCAGTGACTTTTCAGGATAGTGACCAAAATCTTGAATGTGGCTTCAAGGCACTGCATGATTAGGTCCCAGCCTACTTTTCTACCTTACTCTTACCTTCAGTTAGAGGTCTTCAATTTTATTTTTAAAATTATGAAAATGTTTAAACATACTAAAAGATAATATAGCTCAATAAACTCCCATAAACAATTTCCATAATATTTAGCTATACTGCAGCTCTAAAAACATAGGGGCATCTTATTTTCATCTTTTTATTTAGCCAAGCTAACCTAACTTCTAGGGTAAGATGGTGTGTCCAAAGCCCAGCCTTGCTGGGGAAATTACTTCTTTGGACCTCAGTTTGTTCATTTGTAAATTAGGAGTAATGACAGTATGTACCTCATATGGACACTGTGAAGAATGAATTCCATGTTAAGAGCTGAGAACTCGGTCTGCCATATATAGTAGGTGCTTAATAAATGAGGCCATTATCATTTAGGACAAGTCATAACATCTCTCTACTTCAGGGTCTTTCCACAACCTACAAGTACTAGTCTTCTCTTGCCCTCTCAGACTTTGTTCAGTTTGTCTACCAATAGTTCGAATGTCACATCTTCAGGGAAGACTTCCCTAACCTCCCCAATTAGGCTATAGTCCTTTTTTTTAAATTGCAATGGATGATGTTCTTTATTATATTTTTGAAGTTTATTTATTTAGAGACAGAAAGAAAGTGCAGAGAGGGCAGAGAGAGAGCAGGAAGTGCAAAGAGAGGGAGAGAGAGAATCCCAAGCAGGCTCCATGCTGTCAGTATAGAACCCAATGCAGGGCTCACAGCTTGTGAGATCATGACTTGGGCCAAAACTGAGTCACACACTTAACCGACAGAGCCACCCGGGTGCCCCTAGGCTATAGTGTCTTAATATGCTTTATGCTTTTCCTGCATGGTACTTATTTGAAATTATTAATTTGTGAGGCTGATTAATGGAATGTCTTTCCATCACACTGTCAGGAAGCTTCATTAAGGGGAGAAGATGGTATCTGTTTGGCTCCCTTGTTTTAAATCCTCAATATCTAGTACAAACTAGGTACTCAAAACATTTATTCAATATTTAAGGATCAATTTTTTTTCGAATTTGTTTTGGATCAAATCCTGTTGTCAGTATGTATAAAGCTAATTAGTACAAATGTAGTTAAGTTTTATAACAGGCTTAAGTGACTTATTTCCAGTTATTTAAGGGATTAAAAATGTTGAAAGTATATTAACAAAGTACTTTTTTGCACAGATATCTTAAGAAAAAAAATGCTTCTAGCTACAAAGTTTGTTGCAGTTTATTTCTAAAGTAAATGATGATGGAGTGGAAGTCGGGGGAGGTGTTAAACGGTTCAGATATAAACAGAAGGAAAAGCCTCCAGATAATCTTCCAATTCACTCTCGTATGTTTAAAGTTCATTTAAGTAATCTCTACACCCAATGTAGGGCTCAAACTCACACGACTCTAAGACCAACAGTTGCACATTCCTCCAACTTGAGCCAGCCAGGGGCCCCCTACTTTCATATTTTTATACAATTTCTACTTGTATAGGAGTTTAGGAGACTTGATCTTACAAAAGATTAGTATCATCAACTCTGCTTTTTTTTCCCCCTAGAAAAATCCACTTGTATACAAGAATTAGATTTGTAGTGTTTTCATTACAATGGCTATAGAAAATTGCTTCTCATGAAACTTCATTTCCCCAAGACACTGGTCACCTATTTTCAAGTTTCCAATTCATATATCCAACTATCAGTAAAATGAAATATAAAAAAAACAATCTAAGTTTCAAAAGCACTTTTTCTTAAAGTTCAGTTCAAAAAAAACCCCAAATAGTTAACTGTGTCTTATGATGCGTAGTATTTATAAATAAGTTTAGAGAACCAGTCAACGAGAGAAAGGAGGATACAGCCAAATTCTTTATCTAACATGCTGTGTTCTCTATTTTCCTCACTTAGTCATTCTGCAAACTAGCATATTAAAAGTTCCAAGAAGTGTATTCAACTTGATGTAAATTATTTCTAAACTTATCTGACAAAACTTATGAATATGCCTCAAAATCAGACTTATCAAGCACAATTTTGAGAATTACTAGTCTGGCTCCATTAACTAGTCAACTAGTCCAGAATCCTATTAAAAATATACAACTACCTTGATTGTACCAGTCCTGTAACTCCTGGTGACCATGAATAGTTCACATAGCAAAGCCATTTAATAAATTCACTTTAGAATCCTATCAAGAGTTGATGATTTTTATCTTGTAATTTGCAGAATTTACTTCCTTTTGAAAAGCATCTTGCCAGTTTCTAGATATTGAGTGACTTAATAATTTTCTTTATAATTCTTCAACGTTTAGGAACAGCAATGTAATAACCTTACCTATCAAGTTCTTAATGAGAATTAGTGGGGATGGGGGTTAAAGTGATTATCTTAAAGCATTTCAGAGCAGCAAATGCAGACAAGCCTTATTACGTTTTTATCCAGCAACTTGAAAGCTGTCAGGAACATACATTGATCCTTTTAAATCAGTGCCTTGAATATTAGAATTACTCAAGGAATTTTCTGAAAATATATGTCACTACTGGGGTTGAGACCCTAGGTATGTGTACTATGTAAATCCCTAGATGATTTTGATGCACATTTCTAGATAAAATTCCTTGTTTTGGGTAGCATGTTCTGACTGTAATTATTTGCAATAAGGATAATCTGTTACTTGTGATAAAGATGGTAAAGACCTCTAAGCTTTTAGTTTTTCTGTTTCAGGTCATGAATCTATGCTATTTTCCGAGTACATTACACTCTATTTCCTTAATAGTAGTTTAGTGTACTCTACCATTATTCCTTGATCTGTTTTGTTGGAATTAAGATGGTAGGGCTACTTCTCCCCAAGGTACACATTTGTTCCATGTGGTCGACCAATTCTTCCTCTGTAGTTAAACTTAAGTTTCAAAGAGCCATTTTCATAACCCTCTTACTTTGTTCTGGGAGTAGAAAAACCAACAAATGTACCAGAAAGTCCTGCTGGAGTATTTTAGAACATTCTTTAGATTTCATTTCCCAGTACAGTCTGGTCTGCCTCTGTGAATTCAGTTGTCTTATTGGCTAGATAGTCTGTAGCATGCCCCTACAATAATCCCCTTCCTTTAGTTCTCTCAAAGTGATCTACAGAGCAACCTTGTTATCTGTAGCTCTTCTAGACACACAGCACTACATTACCTCATCTCTTAAGGATTCTATTTCTTCTAAGTTATTCTTCTATCATTGTATTCCAGTAGCTTTTTTTTGTAGTAATCTCAACCCCCAACCTGGGGCTAGAACTCATGACCCCTAGATCAACAGTTGCATGCTCTATCGACTGAGCCAGCCAGATGCCCCTATATTCCGGTAGCACTATACCACCAACCTTTGATCATATACCATATATTAAAATATATTCTTTATTATTCTTGTCCAGTGAATTGTCTGAGACTTTAAGTTCAATTTTTGATTTCTAGGAAACTGAAACCTATTCTTTTTATATTGTATCTTACAGTCTTCAGAGATCATTGACAGTTTTTTAAAGAAAAAAAATACTGCATTTTGGCGATTTAAGAAATAATTTAGATAACTATTTTACCCTTTCAAATAAAACCTCCTACTAATTGACTTATACTTTAAGCACAGGTTATTATGCTTAACTGATTTAGGTTTATGTGACCTTGAAATAATAGCATTAAGTTTTCAGCTATCTTAGCAACATCAAAAGGAAAGGACCAGTTAAATGCCACCTTTGCTCCTAAACTACCAAGAGCTCAGACACATACAAATTTCATGGCAAGTAATCTAAAACTCTTCTAAAAATGATTAACTGTTATTCTATCCAACAAGAAAACAAATACAACAGACCTATCTAATTAGTTAAGACACCAGATACTCATCATGCAGTTTCAGTGTCTAGTAACAAACCTCTAAACTGTAAAATTTGTTTCACAACTTCTAAGTACTAATAAACACATTTTAAAAGGTTGCTAGCCACTTTATATATAGAAGTATCTAAGTACACAATTATCAAGTGAATGTGCATGTACACCAAAAATTCTCAAGTCTAGATTCAGAGCTCAACCTGACAGTCTCCACAAATATTCTACATATACCAAAATCATTAGCATAACTTTTAAAAATAAAGTTTTGCATGGGTTGGGAGAAATATGATTAAATAGCTGGATACTCCACCTCTAGAAAGTTGATAAGACATCAATCTATATTTTTCATGTCAAAATGTGATTGACTTGAGTTGGCCCAGGGACAAATTATCTTTTTATCTTATCAAAAATAAGAGTGCAAATGTAACCACTGGACATTAAAACAAAAACAAATAAGCATTTTAGAATAGTTTTTCAGTACTTTCAAGTTCTGACAAAATACAGTACATTAAAAAATTAAATATGCCCATTTTGCTTACTGCTATCAGATTTTTAAAATAATTTTCATTTTTTGGTCCATATTCAGTAAGTAATAAAATTAAACTCTTAAGTTCTACTTTTTCATATTTAAGCTAATAGCTCTAGGGTATTCCTGAAAAAGAAATAATGTAATCATAAATAAATAATGTTAAAATATGCAAAGTAACAAATCTGTAATTGATGCCACTAATGGTGACCAATGGTGACTTTCCTTAAGCTTACATTTTAATATTTCCCTTAATGAATATGTCTCATACTTTTTTTTTTTTTTTTGGTTGTTATTAACCACACCCCCACCCACTCCAAACACACCTGTGGACTTTATTAAACTCAAGAAAACAGCCTAAAATGTTGTTCACAATTGGTGTATTTGGCCAGGTTAAAAAAAAAAAAAATAGCTAATGATAAAAATGGCCTTCATTTTATTCTCAACTACTTTTGTTATATGTGTATTTTAAAATTCATTATTTAACAAAAAATGACTTTTAAAAGATATATTTCAAGTCTCAAAGTTAATTGGAAAGAAATGTGTAACATTTCATTTGAAAATAATAGTTTCAGCAGATATATGCACAATGCCTACATGAGTCGTAATTCTGTCATCAAAACCATCACATTTTAGTATTTTTAAAGGAGAATTCAAGATAGGAGAACTTTTTCTGCATTATGAAATTGATTTAAAGACAAGTACTTTTACATGTAAAAATAATTTACACTAAAAAACTCAAGCACAGAAGTCTGATATTTTGTTTATCAAAATAACGAGAACAAAATGAGCAATGAAAAAATAGCAAAAGCCATTACAAAAAATAGTAAATTCCTATTTAAATTCCTGTGTTCACACAGATTAAAAATGTTTATCAACTATATCACACAAATTGTAGCATACTTTAAGCTATAATATAGAAAGGTAACATGGGATATTTGAAATTTAAGCTGCACTTACCAAAATAGTTTTAACCTGAGTCTTTGATGTCTTCAGAAATGTACTTGACAATAAGATATGATAAAGTATAATTATTATTTAGTAGTATAATTCAAGATTATTTTTCTTTGAATTTCTCTTAATACTGCTTCTTCTTAAATATTTGTGTAAAATTATAAATATTTATTACATTTTGGGGATTCTCTGAACACAAGGGAGTGTATGATTTAAAAAGCTGTTATTTTTTTCCACTATACAAGCATATGAAGATGTCTTTCTTGTTCAAAATTCCTTATATTTAATCATATTTTCATATTTCAAGTTATTTTAGAACAAATGCAGGTCAAAAGATTATCATAGATACTTTTAATAGTCCCATGAAATATGTCACACCCACTAAGGAATTTAATACAAGTTCACTAAAGAATATCAAATTAATCATTTCCTCCTATAAATATTTTCTTTTTATTTATTTTGTGTTGAGAAGTTGCAGTTTCAAGTACTATTAACAGAAAATACATAACAAAAGCTTCCTAACAAGTGAAAAAAATAATTATAAATGCTGGAAAAATTGGCCTCATTAACATATTTACAAACTTTTACTTAATACATACTCCATTGGAAATTAATTATATGACATTTATACAAGCATTAACATTTCCAGATCACTCTGAGTAATGAGCACTTCAGTTCTTTACTGTCTATACCCAAAGTTGAAAGTCACTCAGTTTCTGAAGGCAATACTGACAAGCATCAGAAATGGGTCAATCTGAGATGCTATTGACATATTGTTCTGTTCCTTCACCTAAAGATGTTTCTGCTGAATAAGTGTCCTTAAGTTTCTTTTTTTCTTTGCTCTGATCTTCCTGAAGTTTCAGAATTATGTTTCGGATTTCTTCTCTTTTTGTTCTCATTCTTGGGGGAGGAAACCAGTTTGCCAAATTCATAGGTAGTTCAAAATTGAGTATTGGATTCTGGAAATAAAAACATTAAATGCACATTAGAAAACCATAATAAGTATTTTAATTTCAATCACAAAAGCATTAGAGTTAAAAATGGATAATCAGTAAATTCATTTAATAAGTATGTACTCATTATCTGTCTCATGCCAGATATTGTGCTAGGCACTGGAGATAATGAGACAGTTTTTGCCTATAGGTCTTGTAGTCTAGATCAGAGGTCAGCAAACTATAGCTGTTGGGCCAAATTCTGCCTACTGCCTGTTTTTGTAAATAAAGCCTTATTGAAAAACAGCCACAATAGCTGAACTGTGAGCAGGCATAGAAACTGCATGGCCACAGAGCCTAAAATATTTACTACTTGGCCCCTTTATAAATGGTTTGCTGATTCTGGTCTAGACAGACAGATAACTCAACAATTAAAACAATGGACACGACAGGTATTATGACAGTAGAAGCAGAAAGTCCTATGAAAATCCATGTCTGGGGGCTTAACACAATTCCAAGAAGTGATATTTACACTGAGACCTGAAGAATGAGAAGAAGTTGGTCCAATAAAGAATGACAGAAGCAACTGGGAAGAGTATCCCAAGTAGGAACATATGTACCAAGGCCTAGAGGCAAGAAAGAACATGACACAATATAAAAAACTGAATGACATAGAATGCTAGAGTAAGAATGGTACGAAATGAGGCTAGAAGCTCGAACAGAAGTTGGGTCACACAGGCCATATGAAGGATTTTCATCTTTCACATGCATAAAATGATTAGACTTCAGCTTATGGAAATCAACTGAAAAATAAAAGGCAGCAGGCTTGGAGACTGGTGTAGTGGTTCAGAATAGTGATGCCAGTTTCCTGGACGTAGAAAGTAGCAGCAGGAATAAAGGATTGCACATATATGACATTAAGTGATAGAATTCACAGGACTGAGTGCTATACTGGATAATGGATGAGGAAGAGGATGGAATCAAGATAATTATAAAGGATATCCAAGAGTGGTGTGCATGGTTTTGTATCTCTGAAGTCGAAGGAAGAAAGCATTATGAATAAGGAATGGTCAACAGTGTAAAATGGTGCCGGGAGGTTGAGAATAATTTCAACATAAGGGCAAGAGTAAAGCCAGATTACAAAGATTTGAGAAACGAGTAGGATTTGTGGAAATGAAGACAGTGAACATATAAATACTTCTCCATAAATATATCTGTAAAGGGGAGAAAAGAGGGTATAAGTCCAAATGATGGGAGAGATTTCTTAAGGTGGAAAGAGCGAGTGAAGAGGGAGAGTTGATCAGTGATGAGGCATGAGGTCAACAAACCTTGGATTTCATGAAGTATAAATAGTCTTTTTATTTTTAAAAAATTTTCCAATTTGGGAGTTTTTGCTCCCTGGACAAATTTTTGAAATGATAGTTTTCAAACTACTTAAAATATTTCCTTATTAATGTTTTTAACATTAATGTAAGGTCAAATACAGTTGACCCCTGAACAATGTGGAGATTCAGGGTGCTTACCCTACTGAGTCCAAAATCCATATATAACTTTTGACTCCCGAAAAACTTACCTAATAGCAGCCTACTATTGACCAAAGCCTTATTAATAACATAGTCAATTAACACATATTTTGTATGTTATATGTATTATATTACTATATTCTTACATAAAGTAAGCTAGAGAAAAGAAAATATTACAAAAATCATTAATTAGGAGGAGAAAATACATTTATAGTACTGTACTATATTTTTCAAAAAAAAAAAAAAAAAAATCTGTGAAAAAGTAGACCCATGCAGTTCAAACCCATTTTGTCTAAGGGTCCACTATAAACTATTTTATTATTTATCATATCAGATCCAACATACTGAAACCCACCTCAAAAAAGCTCTCTACATACTGTAATACATATACACCACAATCACTGAAGTTGTTTTGCTGGGGTACTTTTGGATTAGAGCCTTTCATAACATCTTTGGAAAAACTTCTTTTGCTTCCTTTTTTAACTTCCCATTCCACCTCTAAATACCTGCAATAATGCACATACAGTAAGAATATACATATATAAGTATACACAGTCCCTCATTCCCACCAGAATACAAAGTACAAGTTATGACTTTGAACTTACTCTCTTAGAATTTTTACAACATTCGATCGAGAAGGGCCTCTAAGTGAGTCCATCAGTAGGATACAAGGTCTGCAGGGTAAAATGACCAAATGTTAACACTTTATAATGTTAAAGAACACATAAAAAGATGAGCATTAACAAGAGAATTTAAAACATTCAAAATTCCCCTGACTCCGTAAAGCTTGGGTGAAAAATAAATCTTACAGACACATACACCCCAATAATACTTAAATATCCACGGTTATACTAAATACCAAATTGTAGAATACTAACTGAACCATATCTTATTAGGAATATATTTCACTAAAGTTCTATAGTTAGTTCCTTAAAAGAATTCAAAATTTAGTAAAAAGTCAAAATAATTCTGAAAATTTGAACATCCCCAGATTCCAAATCACCAAAAGTGGGACCAAGCAAAGTAGAAATAAGTTCATTTCTTAAAAGTTCATTAATATTTTTTAGTGATCTCTATAACCCAACATGAGGCTCAAACCCACGACCCCAATATCAAGACTCACACATTCTTTCAACTGAGTCAGCCAGATGCCCCCAAATAACAGGTTTTGGTTAACCAAAACCTGTTATAGATAGCAAAACAGGTAATCATCACACAGAAAAATTAGGGGTGCCTGGCTGGCCCAGTTGGTGGAGCATGCAACTCTTGATCTCGAGGTTGTGAGTTCAAGCCCCATGGTGTGTAGAGATTACTTAAAAATAGAAAAAAAAAATTAGTTTAGAATCCAGTGTTTTTTGAATCCAATGTAAGAATCCAGTGTAAGATTTAGAATCTGGTGTAGGAATCAGTGTAAGATTCTACTTTAGAACACTCGATATAAGTAACACTCAACCTTTAAAATATTGTTGTAAACCTAAGAGGAAGTCTAACGTAGTACAAAAAGTCTTGAATGTTTAAAGATCTGGGTTCTTCTTGACTAAAATTCTATGGGATTTGATGCAGATCTCTTAATTGCTCCAGCTCTCTACATTTTCATTTATTAATGAAGTTTGCTTTTCAAAAGCTATTAATGGAGTTTCACCTAACATTTTCTACAAAAAAGTCAAAAGAAATGGAGTCTAGAAATAGGTAATACTTCATCAACTAAGTAATTCATAGACCCTGAAAGCCCTCATGACATGTACTGTTTTTTCATTTTGTTTTTTGTTTTCTGTTGTTTTTTTTTTTAAAGCAAGCTCTACACCCACCGTGGGGCTTAAACTCATGACCCTGAGATCAAGAATCACATGTTCTACAGCCTGAGCCAATCAGGTGCTCCAGACATGTACTTCTGAAAACCAAACAGATTCACTCTTGAGACATGTCCCTAAGGACTGCCTTGAGTCACTCCACAGTCTTTACATAGTAGCTATTGAACCACTGTAAACGTCAATTCCCAAGTTACTGATCTGAATGTGAATGACAGTTCTTTGTCCTTTCTTTGCTCCAAATCAATGTATATCCAAAAGAAATAGTAGGTGTCTATGGGAATGTGTGTGCATACACAAATAGAAAATGGACAGAGAACTGAAAGGATTATCCATTCTGCCCAACTTGAGCCCTGGACATTCTCCTCACCCATCCTGACACGCTTTGTGACTTTTAGGCACTAGTTTAAATAAAAACTGTCCAGTTATGTTTTATTTTAGGAGGGTATGTAAATAAAATTTGTCATGCAGTTTTCAAGATATAAAGTTAATGCTTACTGTTTACAGATGGTAGGCTTTAAATGCCACTGTCCTATTTCTGAATTGCAGTTGTCATCGGCAAGGAATCCATCATCACTGCTATCATCCTATAAAAGACAGGCTGTTAGTATTAAAAATATATAATCTAAATAATTAATAACCTCACAAAGTAGCACTATTGATGATAAAAATCTTTGTAGCAAATATGTAAATTCTTTTCCATTTAAGTGATCAGACATGAGAAAATGCAGTCACTCAATTGTAATTCTGTAATGCCATAACACTGACATTTTAATGAAAAGAAATTACTGATCAGAAGTCCATTGTTACATCTATTTTCTCAATGTAAAAGAAAATTTTAATGATTGAAAATATTATGATTCATTCTTCTTCAGTCAAATACTACTGCTCTGATTTTAGATATTTCTACAAAAATTTAGTTTGTTGGTTAAGACGACTGTTTCACAATAGGAGCATGAAGGACTTATATTTATTATTCTTTTACATAAATAATTTTCTCAAATCAGAAATATTTAAAGAGTTTTTGGAAACACCTCCTTGACAAAACCATATATCTGCTTCACTTGAGAGAAGAAAACTTAGTGACACTGTGTCTTATTCTGTCGGTTATCTTGAATGTAAAACAAGACTTTTTCTATTCTTTAGAAAGTTTCTGGCAACCTTATAAATTAAATAATCAACAATGGAAATAATAATAGTAATTGTAATAATAATACATAGATTAGCTAGTTCACATAACTGTTACAACCAAAGGAGTGTAAGAACAGTGCTCTTTGTAAGCCTTTAATGTAATACATACAATGTGCCTGTATAAGTTGCAGAGAAAAACTATATTCCTTAAACATATATTGTAGAGCAAGGGACATGACAAAAAATGGCTTTTGTTCACAAGAAGATTAAACAAAAAGGACAAATGGTACAGTACAGAGCTATCTTCACTACTAGATAAACTCAAAGTTTATCTTAACAACTAAAGAGAGGTCAAAGAATTAAAGAAATGAAATGCTGTAGAATTCTTACAAACTTTTCCTTCAATATAAAGCTCTCTTTAACTGAAGTCATAAAATATTTTCAAAAATAGATTTTGTTCTTGGTGTAAATAAAATTTATTATAGCAAATGAAACTCTAAGGAAATAATGAGAATTGACCTATGTTAGTTTTAACTAAATACTATGTGCTCCTGCCATGATACTTATACATTAATTTAGAAGAAAGAAAAAAAATCACTGGAAAAGTGGAAAAAATAATATAATTTTGTGGTGCTCATGTACCATATAATCAAGTATCTAAACATTTGCCTCTTGAAGAAGTTAGACCAAAGGTTAAGTATGACCCATAAATGTTTTAAAAGAGGAAGGGAAAGGGATGGTAGGGCTACTGGGGTGGTGGCTGGGTTCAGGTGGGAGAATTCATTTTCTATTAAATGGATGGCCAAAACTACAACAAAAGCCCTAAAAGAAAATAATGCAAAACAACATTAATACATTTATGCTGTCAACTTCTGAATTAAAAACTCAGTTTGTGCTTTGAGATGAGACCCAAATTCAGAAGGCCTGTGTTATTGGTTGAAGGAATTGCCTATAGGACTCCAGGGAAAAATTTAATTAGATAAAATATTGGAGCTTTTTGCCAAGCATTAGGTTTTACCTGGTTATCCTGATCTTCTGAGAAGTCGATGAGTTCATCTTCAAGCATTTTACTGCCTTCCGCTGACTCATCACTATAGTTTAGTCTAATTTTGCTTAAACCATCTATATCAGTAAGAAACATTACATAATTTTTAAAAGGACATGCATATAACTTACAGTATATGATGTTAAAATTAATGCCAATTATATAGTAAATATAGATCCAAAACCTGCATTAACATGTAATATCACAAATATAACTTACTTTTTAAAAAAAGTTTATTTCTGAGAGAGAGAAAACATGAGTGGAAGAGGGGCAGAGTGAGAGAGAGAGAGAGAGAGAGAGAGAGAGAGAGGAGAGAGAGAATACCAAGCAGTCTCCATGCTGTCAGCACAGAGCCCGACATGGGGCTTGATCTCACAAACCAGGAGATCATGACCTGAGCCAAAATCTGGAGTCGGACTGAGCCACCCAGGCACCCCTCACAAATATAACTTGCTTTTAATAAAAACCTGGACCAAGGGGCACCTGGGTGGCTCAGCTGGTTCAGAGTCCAACTCTTGATACTGGCTCAGATCATGATCTCACAGTTTGTGACATCGACCCCACCTCAGGCTCTGAGCTGACAGTGTGGAGCCTGCTTGGGATTTCCTCTCCTTCTCTGCCCCTCTCCTGCTTACACTCTCACTCTCTTAAAATAAACATTAAAAAAGATAAAATTAAAAACAAAACAAAACACAAAACAACAACCCTGGATTGACATGTCAATTACAAAGTTACTTCTACAACTCAGACCCTAAAATTCATTAAAATTTAAAACTAGATGTCAATTATATTATTAAATATATGTATATTTTAAAAAATTTTTTTTTTCAACGTTTATTTATTTTTGGGACAGAGAGAGACAGAGCGTGAACGGGGGAGGGGCAGAGAGAGAGGGAGACACAGAATCGGAAACAGGCTCCAGGCTCTGAGCCATCAGCCCAGAGCCTGACGCGGGGCTCGAACTCACGGACCGCGAGATCGTGACCTGGCTGAAGTCGGATGCTTAACCAACTGCGCCACCCAGGCGCCCCAAAATATATGTATATTTAAATATGTATATAGATATATACATGTAGATATATAAAACATTTTTGTACTAGGTCTGCTAGTTATCTTTAGTAACAGAAGCTACAATAGTCTGAAAATAACCTAATGTCCAAAAATAGAAATAGCAAATTGTAGAACATAAAATGAAATATTATATATTTTTAAAATTAAAATTGTAAAAATATGAAATATTGTACAATACAGATTAAAAAATAAAATGATTAATGGGGTGTCTGGGTAGATCAGTTGGTTAAACATCTGACTCTTGACTTTGGCTCAGGTCATGACCTCACAGTTTGTGAGTTCAAGCCATGCATTGGGCTCTGTGCTGACAGCATAGAGCCTGCTTGGGATTCTTGGTCTCCTCTCTCTCTGCCCCTGCCCTGCTCGTGCTCTCTCTCTCTCTCAAAAATAAATAAGCTCTGGGGCGCCTGGGTGGCTCAGTTGGTTAAGCGTCCAATTTGGGCTCAGGTCATGATCTCGCAGTTTGGGAGCTCAGACCCTGCGTCGGGCTCTGTGCTGACAGCATAGAGTCTGGAGCCTGCTTTGGATTCTGTGTCTCCATCTCTCTCTCTCTCTCTCCCCGACTTGCACTCTGTCTCTAAGTCTCTCTTAAAAATAAACATTAAAAAAAAAAAAAAGCAAAAAAAGGTTTAATAAAAAAAAAACATGATTAAAATTAAGTAAAATAGGCTTGTTTTTGGACAAATAATAAAAGAAAAATATTAAAATGAAAATAATCAGTTTAGGATAGGATGTTGTGATTGGAAACATACTACTTAATATAATAATAAAACACTATGGTAAATCCTTTTGCTTTATGAAAAATAACCTGGATGGGTCAGTCGGTTGAGCGTCCGACTTCAGCTCAGGTCATGATCTCACAGTTCGTGGGTTTGAGCCCCATGTTGAGCCTGCTTTGGATCTGTGTCTCCCTCTCTCTCTGCCCCCTCCCTCACTTAAGCTCTGTCTCTCTCTCACAAATAATAAAACACACACACACAAAGTTTTTCAATTAAAAAAAAAAAACCTTTCAATTGTTTTCAAACATCTGTATTTTTATGTTTGAAGCTAAAATATCTATATTTGAATAAAATCTGTCCAAATCCTCAGGCAATTCATTATTAATCAACTGTAATCAAGTTACTCTAGCAGCCAATTCTACAGAAGCTGCATCATATAAAATATACCTTACACAAGTTAAAAATATGTACATTTCAAAAAAAATGGAAAAAAATAATTTAAATGGTGTAGTCAATTCTTTCATTCAGTAAACAAATGTTCTGGCATAAACTGAGAGGTGGTAACTCAATCAGCTGTTCTTTTAATCAGTCCCAGTTCCTGAGAGCTTCTCACATAGTGAGATCATCTGAAGATGCCGAGTGAGATTCTAGAGTTTAAAACATATACATTTTTCATGTACCAGAGCAAGACAACATTTCATATAGTGCCCAACTGAAAAACCAGCAAATGAAGTACTGATACTACACATTATTTTCCTACAATTGACCTTAACCTAATTCTTGTGATAAGATACAATTCCCACTTATTTACTACAGCATATTACCTGACATCAGAAGTCAACACTTGTGACTCTGTATGTTTGATGGTTAAAACTATATTAAAACTGGGGTGCCTGGGTGGCTCAGTCAGTTAAGTGTCGGACTCTTGATCTCGGCTCAGGTCATGATCTCATGATTCATGAGATGGAGCCTGACTCTCCTGCTTGCACTCTCTCTCCCAAAATAAATAAACATTAAAAAAAAAAAAAAACAACTACAGGAGCGCCTGGGTGGCTCAGGCAGTTAAGCGTCCGACTTCAACTCAGGTCATGATCTCACGGTTTGTGAGTTCGAGCCCTGCATCGGGCTCTGTGCTGACAGCTCAGAGCCTGGGGCCTGCTTCAGATTCTGTCTCCTCCTCTCTCTGCCCCTCCTGTGCTCATGCTCGGTCTCTCTCTGTCTCTCAAAAATAAAGGTTAAAAAAACAAAACAAAACAAAAAAAACCCCACATTAAAACTGTCTAAATGCTTCATTTAAATCTTTTCAATTATATTCCCAGCCCAAATAGAAATCAGTTCTTGAAATATTAATCATAATCACAAAAATTGTTATAAGTTCTTATCCTAATTTTTAACATGCCATCATTTTATATAGAACAGACTATATAACCAACTTCTCTGAGGTAGTAGAAGCACCTCTAGAGAGCACTCTTATTTAATGTACTTTTGTGTGAGTGATCCCTTGGAAACATCTGATAAAAGTACAGAAATGTACAGACTTACTCTAGGGTACTATTTTTCAAACTGTGGGATACTATCATCACTGGATGAAGGCAAGCATTGAAAAGAAGAGAAAATATGAGGGTATCACACCCAATAAAAGTAAATTAATTTCCCTTAAGGAAGATACATTTGATATGGCTACACACATACTAAAAACAAAACAAAAACAAAAAAAAGGGGGGATAAACAAATACTAGAAAGGCAAACACATGATTCTACACTTGGATCTCCACTAGGATTTGTGAGGGTATTTACTTAAATTTAACTGGATACTACTTGACTAGAACATTAATTTGAAGGAAAGGGCTACCAGGAATTTCTGGGGTTATGCTCATATGAAGCCCTAGGTTTTGCCCCATTGCTTTAAGTCTTGAACTGTAATTCATTTTTTAAAGTGTATATATTTATTTTTTTGAGAGAGGGAGCAGAGGAGGGGCGGAGAGAGGGTTGGGGGGAGACAGAGAATCCCAAGCAGGCTCCACACTGTCAGCGCAGAACCCGATGCAGGGCTTGAACTAACAAACCCTGAGATCATGACCTGAGCTGAAACCAAAAGTCGATGCTTAACCGAATAAGCCACCCAGGTGCCCCAAACTTTAATTCATTTCTAATTTGAATTCACATTACAGTGTATGAGATTACTGATCAACGGAGAACTTTAAAGAAAATAGTTCTATGGAAATCTAATTCACATATCATACAATTCACCCATTTAAAGTGTACAATTCAGGGGGTGTCTGGGTGGCTCAGTCAGTTAAGGTCTGACTCTTGGTTTCAGCTCAGGTCATGATCTCATGGTTTGTGGTTTAAGCCTCTCTTTCTGCCCCTCCCCTGCTAGTACGCATGCACGCTCTCAAAAAAAAAAGTACAATTCAGTTGTTTTTGATATATTTACACATATGTACAACTATCATCACAGTAAATTTTAAAATCTCAATAGGAAACCCTGTACCCTTCAACCATCATTTCCCTCCTCCTCACACTCCTGTCTGTCACACCACACTAGCCCCAAGCAGCCACTAATCTACCCCATAGATTTTCCTGTTTGGGAGAGTTCATGAAAATGGTATCATATAACATGTGGTCTTTTGTGACTATTTTCACAATAGTTTCAAGACTCATCCATGTTGTAGCATGTAGCAGTATTCCTTTTATGACCTAATAACATTCCATTGGATACATATATCACTAATTGATTATCCATTTGTCAGTGGATGACATTTGGGTTGCTTCTACATTTTGGCTACTATAAAGTTGCTGTGAACATTCGTGTCCAAGTTTTTGTGTGCTTTTCCTTCTCTTGGATATATATGTAGTAAGAATGAAATTGCTGGGTCATATATTAACTCTACATTTAATTCAACTTTACTTATTCTGAGAGAGAGAGAGAGAGAGAGAGAGAGAGCGAGTGAGCAAGCAGGGTAGGTACAGAGAGGGGGAGAGAGGGCGAGAGAGAACCCCAAGCAGGCTCTGCACTGTAGGCACAGAGCCTGATGCAGGGCTTGAACTCATAAACCGTTGAGATCATGACCTGAACTGAAATCAAGACTTGGTTGCTTAACTGACTGAACCGCTCAGGCACCCTACATTTAATTTTTTGAGGAACTATCCAGCTGTCTTCCAAAGAAAGCAGCTGTACCATTTTACATTTCCACCAGTAACATATGAGGGATTCTGATTTCTCCACATCCTCACCCACATGTTAGTATCTGACTTTTTAATTGTAGCCATACTAGTGTGATATGAAGAAGTATCTCATTACAGTTGTGATTTACACTTCTTTTATGTCTAATTATCTCCATCACCTTTTCATGTGCTAATTGGTAAGACTGTTTTAAAGGGGATGAGAAACCATG